>NW_006160001.1:2897199-2925164 GCF_000334495.1 Tupaia belangeri chinensis
GAAAAAGCTATAGATGGATTTCAACATCTTTGCACCCAAAAAAATTAATTTTTCCCACAAACTTTTTAAAGTCCCTCATTTTATTTAGTTACTGATTCTTCATTCAGCTTTGCCACTTATGGCAATTATGTCCATATGAGAAAAAAAGCATATATTTAAATACATATTAAATGAAACATCAAACACTTAAATAGAGATGGAAAAGTATTTTCTATTTAATCGAAAAGGAAAAACTATTTCTATTGCTTTGAAAGGCTAGAAACGGAAGCAGAAAACATTTACTGATAAATGCTGGTACCAATAAATAGTGGATGTCCTTTTAAGGCTGTTATGAGTACAAGACATGGGAAAATGGACAAACTATAAAACTGAACAAGCCCTCCTTCAGGTTGTCATTCTTTTGCCCAGGAAATCTGAAGTAAAATGTGATTGGCCCTTCATCTTATATTGTAATTCCCCAATATGAGATAGTTTTATTTTCTAACTTTACAGAGGATATGTGCACTTACTGGAGACAGACAGAGACAGACAGAGACAGAGAGAATGTACATCCCCTGCCGCCTTCCCATGGGATGGTCACATTATAATCCCTTCTCCATTTCTTCCTCTTTTCAGGCACACATGCCTGGCATGTTTCTCAAGCCCCCAGGTTCAGGATTCAAACCAGCCAGTCAGCCATGTAGGATCCAGTTGCCTTAACCACCAAGCCATGGCTAGCCTGAGATAATTTTCAAATAGATGATCATAGGGGAAAAAACTCACCTCAATATAGGGTGTGAATCTGGACTCCTACAGTAAACATTATGTTGGAAAAAAAAAAAAGTTGAAGAGAGAATCTAAATAACTGCGCCTGAATTAAGTCAATCAGTTAAAAAAAAAATTGTAAAGTTTTTTTTTTTTTTTTTCCTTAAAGTTTACTTCATTCTTCTGAGAGAGAGAGACATACGGACAAACAGGCAGCATCCCAACAGGGTCTTGATTCTGTGATATACTCCCAGCCATTAGCCAGCGCCATGTCACGAAAAGCATGTATTCTTTTAAAGAAGCAGAGAATTATAACATAATGTATACTTCTTGTATCAAATCTAAAAGAAACCATAATGCTCTGAAGTACTAAAGGAGGTCTCTAGACTCGAACCTGGAACATTCTCGTTTGGGATCTCCTTGTAAACAGCTGTGTTCTTTTAAGAGAGACTGAAGATGGGAAAAAGGCGATGGGCTCAGTCATGACAGTGCACATATTGCTAAAATGCCAGTACTCAAAGACTGGGGTTCAGTACTGGACGCAGAACAGACAAGGTGTTAGACAAGATGCAGTGGCACATGCCTCTAATCCTAGCTAGCTAAGAGACTAGAAAAGGAGAATCTCTGCATGGCAAAAATTAATCTATTTCTCTCTTGTCAAAAATAAATCTATTTCTCTCTCTCCCATAATAAATAAATAAACTTAAAAAGAGAGTACCAGCCCCATAGCCGAGTAATATAAGGGAGCCAGATACTACACTGCTGACTGAGGTTTGAATCCTGGCCCTGATGGCCTGAGAAACATACTGAACACCTGAGTATTGATGACTAAAATCCCGAACAAATGGAGAGATGAAGGAGTAGGGATTGCAGAGTGATCTGGGGGGGGGGGGGGGGGGAGGGTACTCCCTCCAACCCTATCTCTGATGAGCATGCGTGTTTTCTAGCAATTAAAAAAAAGAAAAGAAAGTACTAAGTTTATCAGTATTTATCGCCTATTCTAAGGAACAATAATGATTACAGTGCTAATACTATATAGTCTTGAATTCTAAAAAATAATTTTACTTCAAACCCCTGGGTGTTTTATTAAATAGGTTCAGGGAACAGACCATATTCATTAATAGTATAACAACCAAAACAAATTATAGTCATTAGAGTTTAAATTATGACTATTTGAAGTATCCATAGTAAATATGTGCTACCTCACTGAACTCAAAACAGCTATTTTAAGTTAAGTCTGAAAAAGGATCAGTCAGCTCAAGTTTTAAAGAAGCAAATTATAACATAATGTATACTTCTTGTATCAAATCTAAAAGAAAATATATTTATGCTCTGAAATTCCAAATTAATTTTTAAAAACTATTAAAAAAAAACCACACAAACAAGAAAAGGTAGTTGAGAGCAGACCATTACAATCAGTACCAATAAGAACACACTAGAATAAAACGCAATAAAAGGTAAAGCAAATTCACAAACGTATTTTCACCAAACACCTACTCTGTGCTCTTACTGTACTGAGCATAAGGAAAATGATGTCTTTCCTACCCACAGGGCAACTTCGGCCCTGAGAACCTTACCATTTTGTCACTGGAGCACTTAGAAATGATTGGAAAGAGAGTACCAAAGATAATAGATGTGCTGAGAAAATATGATCCACAAGAAAATATTAAAAAAAGAACAAATGACTAAATTCAGATCACTTGGACAAGAAAAGACTGAGCAGTAACTTTAGGATCTTCACGGAAACAGAGGATGCTAACCAGCTGTTCTCCAACCCCAGGAGGACTAGAGTAAAGGATGTGGGCTCCAAACATGAGAATGTGAGACTAAAAGAAAAGAAAAAAAAAGTTCTGAGGGAAGGGATTTCATACACAGGCATGAACTCTTTGGGGATGTTGTAAAGACATCTGTTAAAAGTAAGACTAATTACTGGAGCACTTAGAAATGATTGGAAAGAGAGTACCAAAGATAATAGATGTGCTGAGAAAATATGATCCACAAGAAAATATTAAAAAAAGAACAAATGACTAAATTCAGATCACTTGGACAAGAAAAGACTGAGCAGTAACTTTAGGATCTTCACGGAAACAGAGGATGCTAACCAGCTGTTCTCCAACCCCAGGAGGACTAGAGTAAAGGATGTGGGCTCCAAACATGAGAATGTGAGACTAAAAGAAAAGAAAAAAAAAAAAGTTCTGAGGGAAGGGATTTCATACACAGGCATGAACTCTTTGGGGATGTTGTAAAGTCATCTGTTAAAAGTAAGACTAATTTTTACATAGGAGAGTTAAGTCCTAGTTCTCAGGTAGCCAAGGAGATGGACTCTGGAAAGTAATACTGTGAAATGGAGCTCTGTACTGTTACCAATGCACATCTAATACCAGATGGCAACTAATAAAGCAAAAGCCAGTAGCTCTGTCTGTGGCACAGTTATATAAAAGGAACGCACGACCAGGGTAAGACAGGCGACTCACACTAGGATCGAGGGCATTATTTTACTTTCTATCATATAAACATCCCTCCAAATGTGCAGCTAACTTAGGAGCTTCCTCCTAGGCACATCTGCTGTAATTTGCACTGCTTCATTTTGTGTTTTCCATCACCACTGCAATTTTTTAATTTGAAAAAGCTTCTGGTTTTGGATAAGACAGAGGAATACAGTCCACTCAGTGTCTCCCTCTGAATGCAGTTATAAACCTAGGCAGAAAACAGGATGTACCAATTCGAAACAGTATTAAATAAATTTGAGAGGTCCAGAATTCAAGGTATCACTAAAGGAGAATCAAGTTTACCATCTCCTCACTCCAGTCTTCCACCAAAAATAATTTTTAAAAATAATAAAAAGCTATGATGAATATCATAATTTTAAATGAAGGATCAGTCTAACTTGAGTTTTCCTTTTGTCTCAGGCTCCACTACAGCTTGGCACAGCACTTTTACTGGTACCAATTTTTTTTAAAAGAATTATTTTATTTTATTTTATTTATTTATTTATTTCACCATAGACAGAGAGAAAGACGGAAAGTGAGAAAGCCACCAGGTTGGGGACTCGAACTGTGGTTGGGAGCCTAGCGCCCTAAGTACCACATCACCTGCCAGCCCCAATTGATCCCATTGTAATTTAAAATTTTGGCATTTTATTCTTCATGGATTTTTTTGGTAGTAGTTTGATTTTTATTTACTGCATAAAGATATTATTTATCTTGATTATTGAATTTTTGGAACCTCCTTAAATTTTGTGCTTGAGACAAGTATCTCATTTACCTCACCCTCGCCTTGGCTCTGCCTCAACTTATACCTCAGTATATTAGATGAAAATTAGCTTTAAATGGTCACAAACTTTATTGGAAAAGATAAAACCAATAAAATTTTAGAAAAAAACAGGCAAAAATGTGTGTGACCTCGAGTTAGTCAAGTAGTTTTTGGGTGTGACACCAAAAGTACAATCTATAATAAAAAAAATTTGACAAATTAAGACTTCACCCAAATTAAAAACTTTTGCTTTGTAAAATACATTATTAAGAAAATAAAGGGCCAGCTGGTGGCATGGTAGTTAGGGGTGCTGGCCTCCCACTCAAACTGCAGTTCGAGTCCCGGAACTGGAGGCTTGCTTTCTCCCTTTCTCTCTCTCTCCCTCTCTCACTCTGTCCTTCTCTGATCAAATTAAAATAAAATAAAGTTAAATAAAATAATTATTTTAAAAGAAAAGAAAACAGCAACAGACTAGAAGTAAATAACTACAAATCACAAATCCACCAAGGAATTTGGTATCTAGAATGCATCATGAACTCGCAAAACTCAACAGTAAGAAACCCAACTTAAAAATGGGTGAAATACTTAATCACATCACCAAAAGGATACAAAGATGGAAAATGGGCACACAAAGCTATTCAATATCACTAGCTATTAAAGAAGTGCAAATTATAACCATGATGGGATACTTCACGACACCTATTAGAATAGGTAAGGTAAAAATGCTAATTAACATGTACAACATAATATAATGTTCAATGTTGAAGACAATGAATGTGTATGTCTTTGATTTGATTAATATACACTGTATGCAATACCTTAAAATCATACTGTACTCCATAAATGTATACATTGAATATATGTAAATCAGAAATCATAATGCTTAAAGTGCTGACAATACAAAGTGTTGCTGAGGATGTAAAGCAATCAGAAAATATATACACTGTGAAATACAAAATGGCATAGCTACTTTGAAAAACAGTTCAGCAGTTTCCTATAAAAAAAATTATACTTAGCATATGCCCAGCAATTCTACTCTTAGAACTTTGCCCTAGATAAATGAAACTCTATATTCACACAAAAACCTGTATGAATGCTTATATGTCTATGTATGTGCTCTATCTATAACCCCCAAAACTAGAAACAATCAAATGTTCTTTAATGGTATAGGCATACTGTGGAATACTACTCATCAATAAAATGTCATGTATCACATATGACAACCTGGATCAATCTCAAAGGCATTCTGCTGAGAGATGCCAGTCTCAAAAGTTAACAACATACTATATGAGTCCACTTATATAACATTCTTGAAAAGGCAATGCAATCGTAATAGAGAACAGATCAGTGAACACCAGGGGTTAGGAGGAAGGGGAGGTGAGGGGGTGTGACTACAGTGTGTGACTATAGAGGGGAAGCCAAAAGGAGTTTTTTAGGGAGAATGGAACTGTTCTTTATCCTGATTGTTGATGGTGGTCATAGGAATATACATGTTAGAAAAATCACCATCTGCTCCAAGACCTGGTGGTTAAGTAAGCCAGATCCTACATGACTAATATTGCAGTTCAGGTCCTGAACCTGGCAGCTTGAGAAACATGCCAGGCACAGGTGTGTATGTGCCCCCAAATCCCAAAAGGATGAAGAAATGGAAGAAAAGGGATTGTGGCATAAACATTCACTGTGGGGGTGGAGGAGTGCTTTGTCCCTTTCCTTCTTTCTGTTTGTCCCTCTCCAGGGAACATGTGTAACTTCTGGGAGGAAAGAAAAAAAAAATCACAGAACTTTATGCTTTTATAAAAAAGGCCAATTTTACTGGAAAATAATGTTTAAAAAGAACAAGCACTTAGCTAGTTCCTATCATTTTCCCTATCTAAAACGTTTCAAGACTTGATAAGGCAGATATTAACAGTTAAGTCACCATGAACTCAATAGTTTCTTTTCTCTCTACTTTTATGTGCCTACAGATGAACACTGAACTATATTCTTCAAATCCTGAGAACTACTGTTCTGGAACCTTTGTAGCAGATATCTTTAGATGCAATGAGAACCAAGAATTAATTTAATCAAGTCATCCTAATAGCAGCTTCCCATGGACATCGTGAAGCTAACTTAGCAGGTGACGCCAGCAGAGTTCCAGTTACTGGTTAACTTAATGTGTGTATTCTGCTTGCTTCAGGAAACCCCGAGGGTTTAGTGTCTGCACCCTGGCCTCAAAATTCAAATTAGGAAGGCAGCGAAAATACAATGTTGCTTTTCACTACATCCTACTAATATCTCTTTTCCTGGGTGATAAAAGAAATTACTCCCCGAGAAAGTAGTACTGACTGACCATGTGCTTCTCGATGGTGAAATGTTGCCCTAATAGGTATGCTAGAAGTTAGCTCTTGACCCTGGAAAACAGAATGCTAGAGAAAGAAACATGAAACTGCTGTTCGTACAGATTTATACTAAAACACTATCATCGTCTACTTACTCCCAGGTTCCCTGTCAAATATTCACATATCTTGGAAAAACAGAACCAAGCCATGCTCTCATATTCTGCCTTTATGTTCCCAATGAGCAAACGCTCCATATGTCCATGTTGGGCATCCCGTTCTATCACTTGGCTGTGCGGAAATACACATATTTTATTAAATACAAATATGTTAATCAAGCTCCCTTTAGGATCTGCAGTGTTTAATTCTCCCAAGAAAGTGAACTGCTGTAAAATTTCATTAAGCTGATATCACTTTATTCAAAATAATACATAATTCAAAGCAACTGCTATTCCCTAGTCAACCAGCTGCTTGATTGCTCTATAATAAAAATCAGATAATGGAAAGCTAGTTAATTCAAAGCCCATTTTTTCCATTTCCTTGTGTTTCACATTATGAAGGTTGCTCTATATTTTAGGAGACAGATAAATATGCCAAATATAGTCTTTCAAGTTTATTTTCGTTGGAATTTCCACTGCTGATAGTTCAAGTTCTATGTGTACTACTCCTTGTATGATCCTGACTGGGGAAAGATACTGCTTGACCTCTTTATTTCTAGAAAGTTTTTAAGGTGGTGCAATTCTGCCAGACAGAGCTGGGATTTTAATATCAGTAAGACAGATGATCAGTCTATTCCTAGTACCAAGTGGAAGAACAGAGGAGGACTTTACCTCCTCTGGAGTCAAGCTCTCATAGGCATAGCTTCACTAATTTGCTAAATGTGAATTCCCAGATCAGGTACATCTATATTTAGATGTAAGAACAAAGATAATTGTAAAGTCACTTCTGAGAACTTCTGGAATACTCATTAATGTGAGTTATGTTTGTGCTCTCCTCCACTTGCACAAATAGCAGAGGCTGACTAGTCTGAATGGTCACTGTGTCCCTTAAACTTATAAATTAAGATAAATGCCTTCACGGAGAGTCTATTACTGCACAGCCCTTTTATAACCATTTATTTTTCTTCTTCAATCTCCTTGGGTTTAAAATATCAATATTCTCTCATAATAAGAACACAAAAACTTTTTACATGAAATGCAAGTGGCATCACTCTCATTTTGTTATACTTAGATATTACATATAAGATTTTCATTTTGTATGTCAGTTTATATGTTAACACAGCAATTTTCTAGAATCAAAATTTATTCATTTAAATGTCATATCTGGAAAAATCTGGATAGTAGGATTAAATAGATATGGTATTTACATTTTTCATGATATTTTCTATCTTTGTCAACATTCTAGGGAAGAAAAATTAATACAAAATCAAGTTCTCTTCAGAGCTTCATATAATTAAACAAAGAAGGAAATACATCTGGCATTTTCGTGAAAAAATTTTGGTTGGTAAAACAAACCCCCCCCAGAATATGGACCACATTTTCCCCCCTGGCTATCTCTAAAACCAAACAAATGGATTTTAGATAAAAATGTCCCCTCTCTTTTTGGTAAACATATGAACTTTAACTTAACATAATTTTAACATCGATTTTATAAAAATATTCTTTAGATAATCACAAATGAATTTTTTCTTCCTTTCGAGAATTTTGCTAGCACTTCTATTATATTTCTTAGGTTAGGGCTAGAGTTTTCAGACTACATTAAAATGACCAAGGCACAGTAGACAGAAACATCAAAGCAACTTTCCTTCAGAGGCAATGTGCAAGCTTGGTCTTGTCCTAGATCCTACTACTGTTTTCTAAACAAGGTTAGGGTGGTTTTTTTTCTTTCCTTTCTTCGTTTTGTTCAGTCAGTGTTTACAAAAATGGAGGCCCTTCACCACAGTACCTAACAAACACATTAGAAAAGAAGTCAGGTTTAGGCATAACATTTCTAGCTTTCTTCCTCTTAATCAAAGGAATGTCTGTTATATATTTTAAATTACTCACCAAAGCAAGTAAGATGAAGCATCTTAAACAATACCAGGTGAAAACAATCTTATTAAGCTTGATTAGGTTAAGAAAAGTAAGTGGAGGACTAGCAGATGGCATAATGGTTATGTTGCTGACTCCCATGTAGTCAACCTTGGTTCAAGTCCTGTAACTGGTAGCTTCAAACTCACGCCGGGCGCATGTGCCTGTGTGCCTAAAATCCTGAGAGGAAAATGGAGGAGAAGGGATTGCGGCATGGCCGTCCCCCCCTCGGGGGTGATTTCTCGATGTCTCTCTGTCTCTCTCTGTCTTTCTGGAAAGCACATGTGCCCTATAGCAAAAAAATAAAATATAAAACCCCAAAAACAACTCTTTCTAAGAAAAACATAGAAAAAAGAAATGTAAGTTGGAGGGCTGGCTCTGCAATATAGAAGTTAAGGGCTGCAAAGAGGAAGCTGGATTCCACATAGATGACATAGGTTAGAGTCCTAACCCTGGTGGCATGAAAAACATTTCAGGGCCATAGGTGTATATACACACTTGTGCATGGCCAGGATCCCAACAGGATGAAGAACTGGAAGAAGGATTGTGACATGACCAATACTTTCCACTCTCTTATATACACACTCTCTGATATTAAAATAAAAACTTCAAGTGTTGACATGCTAGCACAATTGCATAAACCATGTCTCTTGATTTATAATAGTTATATATATATATGTGTGTATATATATATATATATGTTATTTTACAACATATATATAATTTGATGAAAAACTATTAAGCTTATAGTAGTTTATCTCAGAGCATTTCTCTGGATAATTGGTCTTTGAAAAGGCTTAAAATTTGCATTTCTTAGAATTATTTTTATTTCATTTATTATTATTATTATTATTATTATTTGACCAGAGAGAGAAAGTGAGAAAGCATCCACCAGGTCCATGACTTTAACCATGGTTAGCTATGAGGGAGTCCAATGCTTGACTACCACATTACCTGCTGGCTCCAAAATTTTGCATTTTTTCTAAACATTTTATTTTAATTTGGTGCTATCTCCATATTATATTTTAGCCACTCTTTGTCTATGATTTTAGTGTATAAAATAAAATAATGAAAGCCTTTTACACAATATTTTTAAAAAGTGTAAGGTCCTATCTTACACAAAAAATAAAAGTGAGTTTATAAATTCAATATTCAAGTTATAGTCTAGAATTCTTCTTAGAAAAGATGGGGCCAGCAAGTGGCATGGTGGTTAAGGGCACTGGACTCCTACATGGCTGAGTCCCAGACTTGGCAGCTTGTTTTCTCACTTTCTCTTTCTCTCTCCCTCTCTCTCCCTGTCTCTCTCTGGTCAAATAAAAGAAAAAAAGTAGATAAATAACGTTAAATAAAATAATTCTTTTAAAAAAAGAAGAGAGGTCGAGTATACCACTCAAATAACAAAGAAGAAATATTGTAAATGAAGAATGTGAGTATAGACCATATAAAATAAAGTTAGCAGAATTATAAAGCATCATATAGTAAAAACAGTAAATGTTAAAGAAAACACCTAACTTCCCCTGCTGAAGGGGAACATACTGAATAGAGAAAGTAGAAAAAAATTAAGAGAATATTACAATACAGAGAATAAGTTTACTGTATTTTTTTAAACTATTTTATTTATTTATTTTCATTTGACCACAGAAGGACAGAGTAAGAGCAAGAGTGAGAGCAGGGGGTCAGGGGGAGTGAGAAAGCAAGCCACCAGGTCTGGGACTCAAATCATGGTTGGCCATGCGCCACCTGCCAGCCCCTAGGGTGTTTAATAAAATTTTGTTTCAAAAAGAAATATGGATAATGAATATGGTGTATTTTTAAAATATTTTTGTGTGTGACGATTACCATATAATCTTTAACTGACAAGAAATGAATTTCATAGGCTGTTGGTGTCTCTTGAATGAAAACAATGTTTGACTACATATACCATGTTGAGCTTGATTTCTTAGATTATGGCTATTTAGGTGTTCATTCTGTTTTAGAAAACGGTATGGCAAGAATACAATAAATCATTCTTTATTAAGGTCAATGGACAAATCTATACTATAGAGGCACCAATGTTTGTGCTTAGTCAAATAAAAACACTACCAACTGTTGATATGAAGAATATGAGGGAACCAGCAGTTAGCGTAATGGCTATGTCGCTGGACTCCCACCTAGTCGACTGCGGTTCGTGTCCCGGACCCGGTGGCTTAAAACTCACGCCGGGCGCATGTGCGTGCGTGCCCAAGATCTCGAGAGGAGAATGGAGGAGAGGGGATTGCGGTGTGACCATCCCCCATCGGGGGCGATTTCTCACTTTCTGTCTCTATGTCTCTCTCTGTCTGTCTGGCGAGCGCACGCGCCCTACAGTGAAAATCTCTCCAAAAAAAAAAAAAGAATATGAGATGCTTTTATCCAAATTAACTCAACATAATTAGTACCTTACCACAGCGGAGTATATATTTCCAAAGGAATGATGACTATTTTGGTTTGTAGTGACAATAACACAATGAAAAAGGTGTTTTGGGTTCATCTAATAAAGTGTCTATCCTTTATCCATTCCATGAAATGTATTTTTCTTACATTCCAAAAAGACTATAGGTCAAAGGAGAAGTTTAAAGTTCCTTTAACCTAACAAACTACTATATAAATAGAAAATAAAACTGTCTGATATTAATAACCACCACCACCACCACCAAGCATCCCCACTAATCAACAATTCAAAAGGCCACTTTAGGGACCAGCAGTTAGTGTAATGGCTATCTCTCTGTACTGTAGTCAAGCGCGGTTCGAGTCCCAGACCTGGTGGCTTAAATTCACGCCGGGTGCATGTGTGTGGGTGCCCAAGATCCTGAGAGGAAAGGGGATTGCAGCGTGGCCATCCCTCCCAGGGTGTGATTTATCACTTTCTGTCTCTCTGTCTCTCTCTGTCTTTCTGGCCAGCAAACGCGCCCTATAGCAAAAACCTCTCAAAAGAGAGAGAGAGAGAGAGAGAAAAGAAAAAGGCCACTTTAGGGTGTATGACTGTCCATATTCAAAATTCTTTCTCCATCCATCTATTAAAATGGATCTCAAGGGACCAGCAGATAGCATAATGGTTATGTTGCTGGCTCCCATGTAGCTAACGGCGGGTTCAAGTCCCGGACTTGGCAGCTTAAAATCTTGGGCACATGTGTGTGCATGCCCAAGATCCTGAGAGGAGACTGGGGAAGGGACTGTGGTATGGCCATCCCCTCTAGGGGGAGGGGGGTGGTGGTGATGGTGATTTTTCACTTTCTCTCTGGTGAGCACATGTCATGTGCTCTATAGCAAAAATCTTGCTCTCACTCAAAAAAAAAAAAAAAAAAAAAAACCTCAAAATCCGTTTCCTAACTTTTTAAAGATGACTCAGTATTCTCTTTAGTTAGAGTTAGGTTCTCCTCATTTGCTGATCCATAAAGGCCAATGTTTCTTAGGGCTCATCTTTTCTATTCTGTGTCCTTTTCCTTAATCAAAATAATCAACAAGCTATATTTCAACTAGAAACTATAAAAACTTCCCACAAAACCATGTCTTCTTTCTCTTGAGCACCAAATTCATTTATTCATCTGCCTACTGAGCACGTCTGTACCCAGAAGTCCTACAGGTACTTAAAGCTCAACACATAAAATTTGTTCACATAGTCTCCCAAGTTATAAACCTCAGGGTTCATATATGAAGGATCTTCAAAAAGCTCACAAAAATGTATATCATAAAATGAGTGCATGGATTTCAAAAAAAAAATTTGTGCCAAAATGAAGTCATATTTTAATTCCATTTTTCCACAGACTTTTTTGAGGCACTCATACAAATATTTAGCTCTGAATGTGTTGTTCTTTCGCTTAGTTTATTAACAAAGTTAATTTATTGTTCTGTTTCTAGATACCTCTCTACTGCCTCATTTTCCAAAGACACACCTATGTACTACATTAAGTGTTCTTGTATTTCCCAAGTACATCACTCCTCACACAATAAATATTGACTATGAGCTATCTATGTACCAGGTACTGTTCTAAACATGGAGGATATCACAGTAAATAAAACAAAGTTTCTGCCCCTGTGATACTTACAAATTGTAGTGTGAGAAACAGGAAAATGTATATGTATTATACACACACACACATATTTGTGTATTATGTGGATACACACACATAATATATATATGAGGTAGTAAGTGCTATAAAGAAAAGCACCTGACCAGAAAAGCAAACCACAGAACAAAATATTATCACATTATAAGACAATGACTTTTTTCTAGCAAATAGTCTGTTCTTTCTGTAAATTACAGAAGTTCAACATCTCTAAAAGAACAGTCATCCTTCTACATTCCTTAATTTATTTACATTTTAATTTAAATTATAACTTAAAACACCAAGAATAACAGTGAAAGGTACAATCAGTGGTTGGGACACACAGCAGAACATGGCTTACTTCTGGAACAACTAATTACAATAATTGTAATTTTTTTTAGATTAAAGTTGATAGAGTTGATTGTTTTTCTTTGATTCTAATGTTTTAGTTGGCTCCTGAATGTACCCAAAAAAGGTATTACAAGTGCTGGCACATTTCAAATTATGTCATGAGATTAGAATCTATAAATGTAAGTACTCATCTAGAATTAGTCTCATAGTTATTTCACATTTTCTATAAGACTCTAACTTCACTATGGTTTCAAATTTAGGGCCTACAAACTAAGACTCCACAGTAATACTAGAACATTAGAGACAGGAGGTTTTTCCTGGTGATTCTGAAACAGTTGTTCAATTGTCTGACTCACTTAAGTGCGCAATATGTCTCAACTGTTTACAAAGAGCTGAAACAACTGGAGAAACCTACATAAGAGCACTGTTTAAGATATAGGCTATTACTGAAGGATTTGACAATGTGCCAAAGACTATTTACACAGACATTAATTGGCCTGTTTTATACTCAGAAAATTACAGTGACTTGCCTTATCATCTAAATAATATTACCTACTTTAAACAATTCTAATTTTCCTCTTGGCATCTTTACTATTATTGTATTGCATGTGGCCCCAGTCTCAGGACATGAATGAATGAACAAATGAATAAGTAAATGCTGGTACTTTAGTGCTTATATAAATCTGTAAAAAAAAAAAAAAAAAAAAACCAAAAACTGTAGGTTTGGTTTGGTTTGGTTCTGTTTTTTGACATAGAAGTTACATCTGAAATGTTTTACACTTTCAAATAACTAAATAGCAATTAAGCTCAGTGGAACCTAAGCCTTACTTTAATACCATAACTCTGACAAGTAGAATTCTGTCAAAGTTCTTGGGGTTTAAGAAACAATGACAAAACTTCATGACTTCCTGAGGCCATAGCCCTCCACTTCCATCCATAATCCCTGGATCCTCATAAACGTGCTGTATCCTATGTGACAACCAGCTTCTTCCCTGCTCACATTGGTTGGCAGAGAGGGGGAAACATTGCAGACCCAGCTGAAATTCCAACTGCAGTGTGGCCCCATAGGAAATACTGGGTCAGGGGAAGAGAGAGTAGGTCAGCCAGACTGAAAAATACTGGTAATTCCTACACTGGAGAAAACAGCAGCTACCACCAAGCTATAAGGGCCTGGACTTATGTTCTATTTAAAAACAAACAAAAAAAAATTGCTAAAGGGCAAACTGCACTTAATTCTCAAGGTTGGAGAGAAAAGAATATACATACCGCATCCGTGATGTCTATCTCATACACCCTTTGGAAAGTCCTACGCTCGAAGAAAACGAGTTTGCCACTGCCGCATCCTCTTTGAACCGACGTACCAGTGACTATGAGTTTATCATCGGGACTGAAACAGCAGTCAGTCCTATAGACAAAGAGAGTTTATAACTGAAAGCTTATGACCTCCACAACAAAGCAGCTATAATGAGTGAATTTTATAAAATATAAACATCACTGTAATAAGGGCTAACCCTTCTGTAAGACTTGTTAGTCAAGCACGTATTTAATCTTCACAATAATCCTATGAGTAAGACATTATTATCCCCATTTTACTCATGAGGAAACTGAGGCAGAGAGGCTAAATAAACCTTTCCCACAATCACACAAGTGCTGCAGCTGGGATTTGAAGCCAGGCTCCAGATTCTGTGCTTTTCATTCCTACAATTTTTTTTTTTTTTTAAGTAAAGAAAGTGTGGGAAAAATTCAATACGGAAATTGAGAGTGTCTACAGACAAATAGACATACATGACTAATGTCTAAGTAGTGATTATTCTGGACATTTTAAAAACTATTTTTACTACTATGACCACACCATCACTCCCAAATCATCTGAATTAGGTCAAATCAAGCACCATGAAACTCAGAACAGGTTGCATTGCTGGAACCTAATTGATGGTGTGATTCAACAGCTCGTTATTAGAGGTCTGGCCACCTGATTGTGAATAATCGAAGTTAGCATTACTTGTAGCAGGCGTAATAGTTCAAAAATTCTCAGCAGCTATAAACTCATGTTTGCCTGTTAGTCAACTTTCTTCACTTGGTGCTTCCATTACCTTCACACTTGTCTTCTTGGTCATTATTTAACAGAAATGTAAAATTTCACTTCTACCAAAGCAGAAAAAAAATTGCCTAGATGCAAACTTAGGACTTAGAAGTCAAATCCCACCTCAGCTGCCTTAGAAAAATCTTTTAAAAGTTTCAGTTGCTGACTTAGTAGAATGAAGAAAACAGTGTCAGCAACCAGCTATCGGCAAGATAGTCTGATCAATTGAAGAATGCTGAATTACCGACTGGGATAATAGGGAAAAACGGAGAAAAAGAGATGTTCTATAAATGTTCAGTTACTAATAAAACTTGCTTTGATGGCACTGGTTCCATAGCATCATAGTTAGGTGCTGCACAGAGGAAGCCAGGCCCTACGTGGTTGACTAGAGTTCAAATTCCAAGTCTTCAGCTTCACACTGGGCTCCTGCATGCATGCCCAGGATCCTGACAGGATGGAAAATTGGTGGACAAAAGCTTGCACATGACCAGTCCTCACTGGGTGGTGGGGGAGGAGGCTTCTCCCTTTCTCTCTCACATGTGTGTGCATGTGTATGCTTGTGCAATCATGAATAAAAAAAAAATCAACCTTAAAAAAATTTTCTGATATTAAGAGTTTAAATTTTACGGGGCCAGCAGTTAGCATAATGGCTATGCTGCTGGACTCCCATGTAGTCGACCGTGGTTCACATCCCGGACCGGTGGCTTAATGGGCCAGGCACGTGTGTGTGCGTGCCCAAGATCCTGAGAGGAGAATGGAGTAGAAGGGATTGCGGCATGGCCCTCCCCCCCCGGGGGGGGGGGTGATTTCTCGCTTTCTGTCTCTCTGTCTCTGTCTGGCGAGCACACACACACCCTATAGCAAAAACCTCTAAAAAAAGGTTAAATTTTAAAAAAACACATAGACACAGCCCTACACTATTGTTTATATAATATTAAAAGAATAAATTGCTTAAAATATTCTTCATTATCTCAAGACCTGTCCATTCATATAATATACACACACATGCACATATGCAGATACATATTAACTTGTAAAAAAAGTTTTCTAGTATGATGAATGGAAAATTAATAGAAAAAAATGTATCTTTCAAAAAAATATTTCAATCACATTTTCACTTTTTTTAGACAACCTAAAAAGCATATGGTATAAATTAATATTAAGGCAAAGAAATCTTTTCCATTCTCTTGTACTGATCAAATATTTAAAATGTGCTACTTACATTGGGAACATGGTGGGAAGATCTGAAGCTGAAAAAAGTGGCTTATTAAACTGTCGGACGTCCCATAATTTTAATGTATCATCACCTGATAGAGGAAAAGGGGGGGGAGAAAATAGTGCTGAAGAACTTGTTCCAAGTTTAGAGTTTGCTAAACTTAATATGTAACTAGAAGAAAAGACGGACGGGAGTGAGAAGGGGAGAGCGGAAGGAGAGACGAGAGAAAGAAACCAGAAGCACATAAGCATTTTTTTTTTTTAACTGTTCAGGGAGCTTGAAAGCAGTAGTTGCAAGAAAAAGTTGAAAGTTATATGATAATGAATTGGCCTTATAGAGATTACTTTCCAGACTGATGTAGCATCTGTAGGCTAGAAGGAACCCTAGAGATCTACTGTAAAGCGTAATTTTAGAGCAGATGGTAGTTCCCTGTGGTATATTTGAGCATAACCTAACTTCTTGAAAAGATTTTAATTTAACAACCATCAGGACTGAAATAGCTCAATTCACAACAGATTCTTTTTCCCACAAGTGTGTTGGGTAAAGCTATCCATTAACATTAATGAGGGAGCCATGTGATTTCCCTTCCCTCCAGTGTAATTCTACCTGTGGCTATCATTCTTCTCTTTGTTGGATACATTTTTCCAGGCCTTTTAAAGAATAATAAGCATTCTTTTAAGAACCTCTTTTTTATATTTCTATAGGGCTACTAATTTCTGACCAGAACAAAAGCCAAAACTCATATAAGAACTCTTTTCTCGTCTTGCTCCCCAGTGCCCACAGCTGAGACCTGCCTCACCCTCCCAGGACCAATAAGGAATCAGAATCAGGTGCAAGGGAGGTGAATGGAGAGTTCTATAAAACTCCCTGTTCTCTCCCCAGTGACCCTTCCTATGCAACCCAATTTTTGGCAGGTGCATTAATCCACAACTGGACTCAGGACTTCCTTGACTGGGAGAACTGTCTAAGGCTCACCTTTGGAATATTATCCTACTGCTTTTAGTCTTTAAAAATGGCTACATACCTTCACCATCCTCAAAGAAAAAGAAAACATTAATTTGCATTAATTTCAGATAACCCAACAGGTTCTGGAGCTAGCAGGAGCACAAATAATACCACTGGGACTCTGCTGAACAGACTGATATAGTCTATACATCCAGGAAGGAAAATGGTAGATATAATATACTTCATAGAAAATGCATATTATGAAAAATATTCATGGAATTAAAAATTCTTTGCAATAAAATAAATTCAACTTTAATTCCATCTTTCTACAAATATTTCAAAGCTCTCTTGTACATGGTTTGACCAAATAAGTTATCCAACAACTATTTTAGGCTGAAAGGCACAGGTAAAAATTATGACCAAAATGGCTTTGACTGAAAGAGTCCTATAAGACAGCAATTACTGACAGGATGAGGGCTCATTTGTTTTAGAATACTGTGGTAATAATTTTCAAGCTATATTCCCATCTTTCTCTTCTCCCCCAACTCCACCGTGAAGATTTGGGCATACTACCCTGAAGATGTGAATGTGAGAAATTTTAAGTTGACCATTTATCATTAAAAAAAACAAAAAACAAACAAACAAACAAAAAAACCAGGGAATTCAGATACACTCAGGTACTAAGCTACTGTTGAGAACTACTGTTTTTAAGTAAAGAAAACATCATTTTAGTTAGGAGTCATGTCTGGACCCAAGTAACAGGTTAGATTAGTGGGCCAAAGCATATATTTTATGTTGGGTTGATGGAAAAGTCATGATGTGTTTTTCTAAGCAAAAATGTGTCATGACTTTTCCAATAACCCAGTATAGATCCTTATTTTTCATGCCATAAATAGAAAATCACTTTGTACACCTGTGCTTTGATTTTTTTTTAAGTTAAGCGAAGAATGTTTGGATACAACAGATAAGGGTTCCTTAGAGAAAGGGAATCTGAATGGGAACATAGGCAAAGAGGCATGAATGGTTAAAATGAAGGGAAACCTATGCCAGCTCTCTCCTTCTTCACCTGCACTACCCTATACACTAAGTTGTAAATTCACTCAGGAACGGGATTCTGTCTGTGATGTTCACAGTTTATACCCAACATCCAGCATAATGCTAGCTCATAGTAGATGCTCAGTATACAGTACTGCAGTGAATGAATAACTAAATATAGCAGCACTAGATTCATCTGCCTAATGGGTAGCTTTTTTTGGCCTACAAAATAAAGACTAATTCCTTTAGGTGATAATTGAGACTCTCTGTAATATGGCTCAACCTGCTTCCTCTGCTGTTTTGTTTTTTAAAGATTTGTTTATTTATTTTATTCCACTTATTGTTATTTTTAAAATTTGATCAGAGAGAGAAAGAGACAGAGAAAGGGAAGGCAAGAAAGCAAGTCACCAAGTCCAGAACTTGAATTGTGCATATCTTTCCTCTCCCCAATAAATGGGTCTAGAGGAACATCCTCAACTGTGTCCCATGACTTCCCATTATACTTAGTGCCTAAGCTACCCTCACTATTCTCCATTCCCTCTGTCAACACTATCTCATGCTATCTTAGTGAGAAAGATATAGTGAAAAATTAGAAACAAACTATATCCAACCATGAGAATAGATAAGTAAACTTATAATATGACCATAAGAGCTAGTTTTAAAAATAACATGGAAGTGGGAACCAGCAGTTAGCGTAATGGCTATGTCGCTGGACTCCCATGTAGTCGACCGCGGTTTGTGTCCCGGACCCGGTGGCTTAAAACTCACGCCGGGCGCGTGTGCGTGCGTGCCCAAGATCCCGAGAGGAGAATGGAGGAGAAGGGATTGCGGCGTGACCATCCCCCCTGGGGGGTGATTTCTCGCTTTCTGTCTCTATGTCTCTCTCTGTCTGTCTGGCGAGCGCACGCGCCCTACAGTGAAAATCTCTCAAAAAAAAAAAAAAATAACATGGAAGCATACAACTTTTTAAAAAATTGAATTAGGAGACCAGCAGTTGGCATAATGGCTATGTCGGTGGACTCCCATGTAGTCAACTGCAGTTCGAGTCCTGGACCTGGTGGCTTACAACTCACACCGGGCGCGTGTGCGTGCATGCCCAAGATCCCGAGAGGAGAATGGAGGAGAAGGGATTGCGGCATGGCCATACCCCTGGGGGGTGATTTCTTGCTTTCTGTCTCTCTGTCTCTGTCTGTCTGGTGAGTGCATGCACCCTATGGCAAAAACCTCTCCAAAAAAAGAAAAAGAAAATTGAATTAGAATTTGAGATGGGGAAAAAAAAATCAATGGCCAACAAATAAAAGACTGAAATATCAGTTGTGGATTTATAAAAATGTACAGAAAGACTATATAATAGATGATAAACTACAAAGTTTGTAAGGTAGAAGAAAAGGTTATCTGTAAAGGCTATGAACTCAAGAAATTTGAAGGTCAAGGGGCCAGCAATGGCATGGTGGGTAAGGGTGCTGGACTCCCACATGGCTGACCACACACGGTTCAAGTCCTAGACCTGCTGGCTTACTTTCTCACTTTCCTGTCTCTCACTCTCTCTCTGCCCCTCTCTGGTCAAATAAAGTGCATAAATAAATAAAACTGCATAAAATAAGTTAAAAATAATTTGAAGGTCAATAAAAACATAGGCAAAAGAAATGCACATTCTTAATATTTTTTATCAACTTTTAATACAATGTTGCCTAGGTAGAAATGCATTTTAAAGGATAATAATGAAAACATCATACTTGCAAAAGTACATTAACAAAAGTACAGATGTAAACTAAACACTAGAATATCAGTGTGACATTTGTTATAATTAAATGTGATTTTTTAAAATATAAAAACACATAAAAAAATTTTAACCTACCTCCTCGAGAAGCAAGGACATTACCATCATAAGAAAAAGCCACACAAGAAGTGTCTGTGCCTGGGTTATGAGCCTGTTTGTAGTGGAATTTAGGATGAACCTGTGTGCAAAGACAAGCAGTGTTAACAACCCACCTGAATTCAGGTGAGAACTTTCTGTGGCAAGAACATTACATTTTCTCTTACAGCAAATGATACATACTTATAAGTGCTGATTTTTACTTGATTATACTTTGTTTTCCTTTCCCCCAAAAAAACAGAATGGCTTTTAAAAACACTCATTTGCTTTAGTAAAAATGATGGAGCAGGAGACATTTTTCAGACTGCCTTAGCAGCTATGAGCAACAAAATCACAACCACATTTAATTCTTGATATTATGCTTATAAAGTTATGGTGACATTTCTTTTTTTATTAGATTTATTAATTAATTTATTTTAATTTGACCAGATAGAGATAGAGAAAGAGAGAGAGAAGAGGGAAAGTGGGAAAGCAAGCCACCAGATCCAGGACTCAGGCTGTGGTCAGTTATGTGGGAGTGTCCAGTGCCCAAACTACCATGCCACCTGCCGGGGGACCACTTCTTACACTAACTTTTAAATTAATTTACTTTTTGTGAGGTATAGTTTTTCACAGCATGCACACAGTGTGTAGTTATCAAATCACAGATATATACTGGGTCGTCGGAAAAGTAATGACGTATTTTTTACATTTTTCTATCCAAAAATGTGTTATGACTTTTCCGATGACCTAATACATACTCAACTTCAACAATGAATATTATATTATGATGTGCACATTAGATAATAGTTATACTAGGGTTTTTTGAAGTATATATTGAATATCCAATATCTTTTTACTCTTCTGTGATATCTGAAAGAGAAAACATAAAACTTACAAATGAACATATTGTTTATTTATTCAAATATATTCTTACTCTATGCCAGAGACCATACATTGGTGGTAGTTCTTGAGCTATCTTTAACACCTGTCTGAGGAGTAACAATAATGAGAGCTTGTTGTCCTCAAAAAGCTGAAAGAAAGTAAACCATGACTAGAGGGAAAGAAAAGGTAGGGGAATTAAATAAACAAGGCCCAGATAATAGGGGACTCCATAGGCCATGTTACAGAGTTTAGATTTGATGCAGAAGGCAAGTGCTAAAGGGGTTTAAGCAGAGGAGGAATGTGACTAGATTTACTTGTTTCAACAGTTCATTCTGGACACATGAGGAGAGTAGACTAGGCATATTCTGTTCCTCAGACAAAACTTGCCCCACTGGGGCAAGTCATCAAATCATCAATTGCTGAACTTCAAATGAAACTTCTGAAACAGTGCTAACAGTTTACCAAAAGTCTAGAGCTGACATCAACCTTTTCAGTGAAATTTAGTTTTTTGTTTGCTTTAGATATTTTGTTTGTTTGTAATGCTAATAAACACATATACATATCTAAATAGAAAACCTGTAATTTCATGAGTAAGACAGGGTAGTATACTAAAAAGAGCACTGGACCAGGAACCAAGAAGCATGAAATCAAGACAAAAACCAATAGTGTGACCTGGGGCAAATTACTTACTTTCTCTGGTTCAGAATACTTTCTTATGTAAAATAAAAGGACTGAACTAAATTATTTCCAGGGTCACTTACATTTTCATGACTTTTATTTTTAAGGTTTTGCAATAGGGCATATGCACTTGCCAGAGAAAGACAGTGAGAGAAAAAGTGAGAAATCACCCCCTTAGAGGGAATGGCCAGTGACTATTGCGCGTATTCCCTTTCCTTCATTCTCCTCCTGGGATTTTGGGCATGCACACACACATGATTTTCAGGCGAGGTCTGGGACTCAAACTGCAGTCAGGCACATGGGAGTCCAGTGCCTTAACCACCATGCCACCTACTGGTCCCTAGCTTTAGGACTCTTAAGGAAAACACAAAAGTGGTGTGTATATATGTGTATAAAAGTTGTAGAATCCAGTGGAATCACATCACACAAACTAGTGTGAGCCAGAGCGAAAGTAGGTAGTTACAGTCTAATTCTTTATTTTTGAGAGATTTTTGCTACAGGGCACATGTGCTCCAGACAGACAGAGAGATAGAAAGTGAGAAATCACTCCCCAGGAGAGATGGCCACACTGCAATCCCCTCTCCTCCATTCTCCTTTTGGGCTTTTGGGCATGTATACACATGAGCCTGGTGTGAGTTGGAAGCCTCCAGGTCCAGGACTCAAACCAAGTGCCACCACATGGGAGTCTAGCACCTTAACCACTACAGCACCTCATGGTTCCCCACCTCCACCCTTTTTTCTTTTTAGGTTTTTGCCATAAGGCACATGTGCTTGCCTGAGAGAGAAGGAGACAGAAAGCAGTAAATCATCCCCCAAGGAGGATGACCACACCACAATCCCTTTTCTTTCATTCTCCTCTCGGGATTTTGCACATGCATACGTATGTGCCCAGTGTGAGTTTCAAGCCACTGGGTGTGGGACTAAAACTGTGGTTGGTCATGTGGGAGTTCAGCACCTTAATCACCACACCACCTGCTAGCCCCGTAATAGTCCAATTCTAATACCTGTTGCTCCAGAGAGGAAAAGAGATGGGCATATAACTCTGTTGCTCCCTAAATTGGTATTAATTGCCTGTGCTTTGCACTGCCCAGAGTAGAATCTAGGGTTTCAAGAATATAGCCACCTAGTGTAAAGAAAAAGTGATCTGTTTCAAAACTTAAGAAAAAGTTATGCTGGATCTAAGTGTAAATAGAATACAATGAATTGAATGGAAATAGGGAATTTGATGTAGGAAGAAGGATTGTTACCAAATATTCACTGCCACACTTTAGTCTCCTCATTTAGGTACTATTTAAAAGCAACACTATACTGGAGGTGCTATGTTTTAGAACTTTAACAGTTCATTATTTATAACACAGAAAGTGAATATACGTGCCACAAAATAAGCACTAATTTTCTCATCTTCCATTTTTTTAAAGTTTATTCATTTATTTCTTGAGTGAGATAGAGAGACAGACAGACAGACAGGCATCCACAACAGTCTTCGCACTGTGAACCACCTCCGCCCTTAGCCAGCCTGGATTGTGCCCAGCGTGTATAGGGAGACCTTAGAATGTGAAGCCAGGATGCTGCCATGTGGGTTAGCATTGGTGAACATTGTGTTACCACCTCCCATATTTTCTACTCCTGTATAGTTTCACATCTTAATGCAATATCCTTTTAAAGTAACAAATGGCTAGATATTAATAATTAAGATTTTAAGAGAAAAAGGGAAAATGTATTCTTTAAAGGACCTCATAAAACAGGAAAAATATTTTCACTTGAGATGGGTGACTCACAGATTTTGTTAAAAAAAGTTCTTCAGTTATTAACATCACCTTAACCAGAAACAAAAGTATATTTCAATGAAGTAAAACAGACAGAGGTAACCTAAAATTTGTATGAAACATCAACAGTTGGATGGTCTACAAAGACAAATACCCTCATATATTTTTTTTTTTGAGAGGTTTTTGCTATAGGGCGTGTGTGCTCGCCAGACAGAGAGCGACAGAGAGATAGAAAGTGAGGGGGGGATGGCCATGCTGCAATCCCTTCTCCTCCATTCTCCTCTCGGGATCTTGGGCATGCATGCACACGCGCTCGGCGTGAATTTAAGTCACCGGCTCTGGGACTTGAACCACGGTCGGCTACATGGGAGTCCAGCAACATAGCCATTACGCTAACTGCTGGTCCCAATACCCTCATATTTTGAAAACAAAGTCAAACTAACTGAAAAATACTTCCGGTACAATGTGGGGGATCTAGAACTGCAACTTGATCTTACACTGCTTTTATGTCATCCTAAGAAAAGAACACTGTTCTTCAAGGAATCTGAGTTTATTAACTCCCTTATATAGGTATATATATATTTTTTTACAAATTACTTATTTATTTCATTCTATTTCTTATTCCTATTTCTTTATTTGACCAGACAGAGAGAGAGAAAGGGAAAGGGAGAAAGCAAGCCATCAGGTCCAGGACTTGAACCACAGTCAGCCATGTAGGAGTCCGGTGCCTTTATCCATTATGTCACCTGCTGGCCCCTATAGGTATATTATTCTTAAGAATGCTTTATGCTATGATTTGGAGAGTCTAAATTCTCAAATATTCATGGTGATAGAAAATGCACAAAACCCTAGAGTTTCAAAGCCCCTGTGTGAAATCATATAAATTTCCAATTGGTAAAACTATATATCCCTTTTTCAGTACACAGTCATTGAGCCTTTGGCAAGGTAGAATTCATTACATCACAAGCAACACCAGTCCATCCAGGGTGGCTCTAACTGGCAACAACTTTCTTAAAGTGATTCAGAGACTTCTTTCTTCTACCATTTACTCATGGGTCATGGTCCTATTTTCTTTGGTGGTGCTACATAGTTTTTCTTCTCTAATATTGCCTGCCATTTTTTTTTTTAACCTGACGTCTTCCACAAAATCTTAAATATACCATTTCCTGAAATCCTCAGTAACATTTCATGGTGGTACCAAGGGTCCGTGAGTTTATATCCAGTGGCTGCCTAGACCTCAAGGTCTGCTAGTGTTCGAATGTGTATCTGTCACTGCAGGAAGATGACCCTTTGAATGGTCAGAACACCCTTTGTCATAAATAAAAGCTATGGAATAAAGTGTTTTAAATAAAAGTATTCTAATTAATTACTTGATTAAGAATAGGGAACATTTAAATAGAAATAATACTGGTCCTAGAGTCAGGCTGATGTGGCCTAAAATTTTAGCTTATTATGCTTAAGAGTTTGAGAGCCAGAACAACTGCTTAATCTTCTTTTAAAATTCATTAATCTTTAAAATAATGTACCCTATATCTTCCCACCTATGTTCTTCTCCCCAACTCACAAGAAAGACTGAGTTATATTTAACCTGCTATCTCCTTGTCTTGTGACAATACCACAAGCGTACTAAGTCTATAGTAATTCCTTTTAGAAGGTGTTGAAATGCAATTATGCTGCCAAAACACCAAGTCCAAGAGCTAGAAGAAGGGAGTACCAGGCTACCTAAGAAACAGTGCACTGACATTTGACTTTCCCTATAAATCTATTCCTAGAACCACAATAGAAATTTTCTTTCTCATTGGGAATCTGTTTTCAAGCTTAGTAATAAGCAAGTAATTCCAATCAATTCTACATTTTCAATCACATGTTGTTACTTACTCTGCCAAGATTAAAAATATGCTGGGATTTTAAAACATTGTTATGGCTAAATAATAAAATTAATACATGTCTAGACTGACTATAATTTCCTCCAGTTTCTCTGATTTTGGAGACCTGCAGTAAGGATAATATACACAAAAGTTTAGGAACTGTTATATAATGGTGCTTTGCAAATTCATGATAATTTAGCTTTTTCACATGCCACGTATTATTCCATGCAATGGGAGATAAAGCAGTGAACAATATAGAGACCCCATTCCCATAAAACCTTGATTTTAGTGAGGAGAAATGGACAATAAAACATCACCAATAAATGCTGTGCTATTCAAATTAATACACTCTATGAAAGTATGGTTTAATGATAAAGCACACAGACTATGGAGCCAGGCTGCGGAGTTCATGTCCTGGCTCCTCCACTTACCATCTATACATACTCTTGGACTAGTTAATCTCTGTGCCTGTTTCTTCATCTGTTAAATGAGAATAATAATAGTTCCAACTTACAAACTGTTGGATTTAGTGAGATAAAGCAAGTGTACCATATCCCTTTGCAATTTAATTTGGCTGTTCTTTTCATCAAGATGTGGCATCTATTTCTCTATACCTTGCATCTGGGTACAGATATGTGACTTAAATTAGTTTATACGACATGTAGCCATGACAATATCTATCTTGGATCTCTCATTGTGAAAAGCATAATTGAGTGACACTCCCATTTCCAATGCCTGATTCCATCAATACCTGAGTATGGGGAATAACATGATTCCTAATTAGTTTTATGAAAACCTTCTTAGCATTATGCCAAGATTTTTTGCAAAACCTTCTTTTGTTTTACTTTTCTTTTTAATATAACAGTTTTAGTCAGATGTGTGGTCATGTTTTTTAGTATATTCACAAAGTTAAGCAACCAGTATCACAATCGATTTTAGAGCATTTCACCATCAAAAAGAAATACCATACAAGTTAGCAATCATTCTCCATGTTCTCTTAACTCTTCAGTTCTAAGCAACTACTAATCTATTAATAGTTACTGTTTGGCTATGTCACTGGACTTCCACGTAGTCGACTACGGTTTGAGTCCTGGACCCAGTCGCTTAAACTCACACCGGGAGCATGTGCATTCATGCCCAAGATCCCGAGAGGAGAATGGAGAAGGGACTGTGGTGTGGTAATCCCCCTGGGGGGTGATTTCTCACTTTCTGTCTCTCTCTGTTTTTCTGGCAAGCGCACGTACCCTATAGCAAAAACCTCTCAAAAAAAAGAAAGAAAGAAAGAAAGAAAAAAGAAAAGGGGACCAGCAGTTAGTGTAATAGTTACTGTCTCCACAGAGTTGTCTATCTTGAACATTTCACACAAATGAAATCATACAATATGCTGTCTTTCATGACTGACTTCTTTTATTTATCATAGTTTTTGAGGTTTATCCACATTGTAACATGCACGAGAGGCCTTCCAAAAGTTCATGAAAAGCATATTTTATGAAAAAAAAAACACCTGAATTTCAAAATTTTTAACATGAAAATAAATTTGTAATTTAATTCATTTTTTTCACAAACTTTTTGAAGCCCCTAAAATCAGTACTTTCTTTTTATTGACAAATAATTAAATTGTCTGGATGTGTCACATTTCATTTATCCATTCATCAGCTGGTGAACACTCAACACTCCATTCTTTCCTCTTTTCTTCACAGAGTACCTGCCTGTATCACAGTCTGACTCTTTAGGCTTCTCAGGCTCTTCCCCATTTTTCTTTTTTAGGTGCTTCCCCTAATAAATCTCTTATGTATTTAATCCTGTCTTGGTGTCTGCTTTTCAGGGGATCCAGACTGACACAAGTGGTGCTGGGACTGCTCTGACAACTTAAGTGGTAAGATGAGGATCTGGGACTGCCTCACTAATTGCCTTATTGGGAAAGGAGGTGTGGTCCTAAGTAAAATACGGGATGTAGACAGACCCTAGCACTTGCTAGTGGTCCAATTGTTACAGATTTCAGTAGAGGTGACCCAAGTGCAACGAATGTCCTTATGGGTACAATGTTTTAGGCACTGAAAAGCTATAGGAATGAACAATGCCTACAAAGACAACTGTGTTGGCTAGTTACTGCTAAGTCGTGTCGACATCTCACAGAGGGATAATGAGAAACTGAGAGACATTAACAGTTAAAGACTACGTGGGAGAACCAGAGGACTACTTCAACACCTTTCAAAGAGGCCATTACCTCCCGCAGTGGAAGAGCTCACCCAGCTGAACCACAAACAGAGGATCTGGCAGTTGGATTTATAGAGATCCAGTGACACTTAAATACTTAAGCAAGGTAGGCCTCTATTGTAAGGGCAAGGCTCTAGCTGGGAAAATCTGGAACTCTGAAACATAATAAGAGACTATTTAGACGAATGCCCCATGGAATGCTGAATCTGAAGATACCCTGCCCTACCACTACCCCTCTGGAACCTTTACAGCTTAAAAAGGTAGTCTACTCTTGCCTTGTAAGAGCTAGAACTTCATCTGTGCTGGAAGATGCTGCAGATGTCCTTCCACTACGAGGCAATAGGCACTTCCTCCGAGAACCTGCCCCTAGAACTAGGGTTATAGCTCAGTGTCACTCAGGTGAGGAAGTATTTAGCCTGATAAGGAAGAAAAGAAAGTATACCCAAAAAAGAGATACAAGAATTAACTAATAGCTACTGGCAGGAGCCATGAAGTACTTTACATTTGGATTTTGAGGATGCTTGATCAAGAGGGCTGGGATATAAGCTAAGCAAGAGTCATAGATCTGGAGACACATTTTTGGACACAGGACTTAACTCCTGCCTTTGTTCTCACACTGGCC
>NW_006160001.1:2925195-2932500 GCF_000334495.1 Tupaia belangeri chinensis
CTTTCCCTTTTACCTTTCACCATGGGATGAAATAGCATAAAGGTCCTCACCAGATACTAGTGTTATGTTTTTGGACATCCTAACTTCCAGAACCATGGGCCAAATATATTTGTTTATTATAAGTTACCCAATGTGTGATATACTGGTACAGAAATATTAAATGGACTAAGGTCCCTTTGCTCTTTTCCCCTATCTGAACCAATATTCAGATCAAGAGCCTATCAGCAGGGACCAGCAGTTAGCGTAATCGCTATGTCACTGAACTCCCATGTAGTCGACCGCGGTTCGCGTCCCGGACCCGGTGGCTTAAAACTCACGCCGGGCGCATGTGCATGCGTGCCCAAGATTCCAAGAGAAGAATGGAGGGGAAGGGATTGTGGCATGACCATCCCCCCTGGGGGGTGATTTCTCACTTTCTGTTTCTCTGTCTCTCTCTGTCTGGCTGGCGAGCATACACGCTCTATAGCAAAAGCCTAAAAAAAAAAGAAAAGAGCCTATCAGCAGAGGTAGTCAGATTCCTAAGAAAAAGGACTCATTAGGTCAAATATATTATGATTACTCCCCTAATCTTTTCACATAGGGAATGTTAATGTTGACTACTTTTGACTTAATCAATAGTAATGCCAATTGTAACTGCTGTGGCAAATAGGATATCATAGCTAGAATGATTAATAAAATCTCTGGGTAACTTGGCTCAAGTATATCCCACTGGCCTGATCAAAGCTTCTTTTTTTTTTTTTTTTTTTTTTGGTTTGTATGTTTGTTTTTGGTTTTGTTTTTTTGAGATTTTTGCTATAGGGTGTGTGCTCACCAGGGAGACAGAAAGTAAAAAAATCACCCTATGGGGGGATAGCCAAGCCACAATTTTCCATTCTCCTCTCGAGATTTTGGGCACGCCTACACAAGTGACCATTGTGAGTTTCAAGCCTCCAGGTCCGGGACTCAAACTGTAGTCAGTCATGTGGGAGTCCAGCAATGTAGCCATTATGCCATCTGATGGTCTCTGGCCAAAGCTTCTTTAGAACTATGTTGTAGGGACACCTCCATGGCCTGCTGGTTAAGGGAACTGGATCTCACATGGCTGACAACACGGTTTGAATCCAGACCTGGTGGCTTGAAAAAACGCCAGTTGCACATGAATACGGTTTGAATCCAGACCTGGTGGCTTGAAAAAACATACCAGTTGCACATGAATACATGTACAAAATCCCAACAGGATGAAGAAATGGAGAAGAGATTGGCACATGACCATGACCCAATGGAGGGTGTTTTCTCCCTCCCGCCCTCTTTCTATCTTTCTGACAAGCACACATACTTTCTGACAAGTTAAAAAAGAAGGAAAAAAATAACTATGTTGCACTTTGACTTCCTAACCAGCCTTTCTTCCTTCTTTCTCTCCTTCCTTCCTTCCTTCTTTCACTCTTTCTTTCCTAAGTGTCAGTGCTACATCATGTGATACTCTCCAGCCTACTCTGGTTCCTTGTCTATTTTTTCTTCACTCACATGTTGGCAGCAATTCTCTTGGTATGTATGTATGTATGTATGTATGTATGTATGTATGTATGTATTTTTAATTTGACCAGAGGGGGACAGAGAAAGAGAGAGAAAGTGAGAAAGCAAGTCACCAGGTCTAGGACTCGAACCATGGCCAGCCATGTAGAAGTCCAGCGCCCTTAACTACCTGCCTGCCCTGTAATTCTCTCATACATTTAATGCTGACTTGGCATCTGCTTCTGAGAGAACCCTAACACAGGATATCAGCAAAGAAGACACACACACACACACACACACACACACACACAAAAGGATTGTAAAAGCATGTATATTGGGATTGCTCTCTTGCTACTTTTGGAAACTAGCAGTCATATAGAAAAGCATGGCCTTGTTTTTTAGAGGATTCAAGACATGTGCCAGTCATCCCCATAGTACTGAATGACATTAAGGCAATTTTTAGACATGTGAGTGAAGTCATCTTAGACCATAAAGTCCTAGTTCAGCTTCTAGTTAACTACAGGTGCAACAGAAAGCCCAGTATAAATCATCCAGAAGTAATGCCCAGTACCGCTCAGCTCAAGGACCAGACAGTGGCACAGATATTAAATGCAATGTCTGGAAGGCAGATTGCCATTCTGCATTGAGACTTCACTGAGTATACCCACAATCCAAGGACAACTTAAGCAGGGGGTAGATTACAACATCAGGGCCCTGTTGGGGGTTCTCTCTCATGAAATCAATTAAAAAGCAAAACAAAACAAAAAGCCAAAAAATGCCTTAAAAATACTGCTTCAATATGATGTATAAAGTGGAAATTATAATTAAAAATACTGCTCAACCGACCCATAGAATTGTGAGAATAAATGTTTATTGTTTTAAGCCACTGGGTTTGAGAGTAGTTTACCATGTAGGAAAAATGAACTAATACAAAACATAAAGAGTGAACAGTACCTGGCACATAGTAATAGGAGGTACATGTTTGTTCTTATTAATCAGATGATGATATTAAAAACCTTATCAATTTATTACTAAGAAGGTTTTTTTCTCCCCTACATAACAGTCTATAAAATATTATCCACTATGGCCTTGTAATTCAAATTTATCCAGTGTTACCATGTCTTGTATTCTATATAAATACAATTCTCCTCCTCTTGCCTTTTTTGCCCCTGCCTGTGAGAGTAAGAATTCTCTCTAGCACTGTTTCCTAATCCTTGCTGTGTTTGGCTTCATTGAACCATTATCCCTAGGAAGCTATAGTCTGTTTCCAACAAGATGAAGCCATTTCTTCTACATGTCCTTTGACACCAAGACAATGATTACATCAGAGAATACAGAGGGAAGAGAAGAAATGCTCGGAGATACTTATTTGTGTGGAACGTGGAAGGGAAAACTGTGCCTAAATTATTGTTGTCGTTATTTTATAGTAGTAGATAAAAGCTCCCTCCCCACATTTCTGGACATTTCTTTCAAGTAGGTTAACCTTAGATTATTTCTTTCCCAAGCACACCATGTGAACTCTAAGAATCCCAATGAGCGTCTTAGAGAACAGTATATGTCACATATCATATATAATAGTGCTTTTTTAATAAATGTAGCAAATAAAACTCAACTTTTAAGCAAGTTCCAAGGAAATAGTATGTTCATAGTAGGTTGATAGTTTTCAAAGTTTCCAACTTTTTAAAAATAGATAATTCTGTTCCAGCTAAAGATGCCTTTTCCCTTCCTTCTATTATTACTTCCTTCCCCCTTTCCTTCCTTTTAAAAAATTTTGGATCATCAGAAAAGTCATAACCTATTTTTCTAGCAAAAATGTGTCATAACTTTTCTGACAACCCAATAATTTAAAAACAAAAAGATAATGAGATCTGACAAAGGTTCCTGAAAAGTCCATTCATCATCTCCTATAATACAGAGGTGTGATAATGAAAATTTTACAATTAATATGTAATGTTATAATGCTAACTACATTTTCTCAGCATCTACTATACATACAATACAGAGATATATAAATTAATAGAAGACATGGTATTTTTGTGAAATAATTTGTGAGTTGGGAAAACATACATTCTCATTTTCTTTTATAAAACAATTACTGTACCAACTATAAGCCAGGCATTGTGTCAGGTTTAGAGGGTACCAAAATGACCAAGAATTGGCCTGCACCTTTAATGGGAGCGTTTACAAGTGAAAGAGATGGTACACATTTATGACCGGGGCTGAACTGGTTTCCAGCAGGGTTCTCATTCTTAGCCCAGGTTCTCTACTGCCATCACCGGGATTTCAGAAAATAGCTATGACTTAGCATTTATTTTTTAATCTGTGTTTGGCAAAGAGATAGCTCAGCCTTCATTCATAACTGGCCTATGTTGCAATAATATGTCTGCATGGTCATCTCAAACCAGGTGACTGTAGTGTGTGACTGACTACCTAGGGCTCTATCTGATGACCAGCTGGAAGCTGCAGCGGCAGGACAGAGCTCAGCCACTGAGATGTGTGAGTCACAGGCTGAATATGATGCCACTGCTCTGGAATCCTCTGGCTCCCCATGTGCTTGCAACTTGAAATTCAAGGTGTTTACTTTAGTCTATAAAACAAACCCCTTATGGCTAGGGCACAAGTTACCTTCACATTAATCTCTCTTCTTATAAACCCTAAGTGAGTTCAGTTGGTGTACCAGTTAGACACTCTAATATTTATGCTTCAGAAATCTGGATGTGAAAAAAATTTAAAGCCCTAGAGAAGACCCACACTTTTGAAATTTCAAGAAGACATGAAATGAAACACCCTGTCTTTCTTGGACTGTGAGGCTTCACTTTATAATGTTGACACATCATACAGAGTCATTTAAAGATGAAAATACTATCTGATTAGACTATTTAAATATCTGGTACATTTTAAACAAAATATGTTTTTTTACTGGGGAAAAAATGAGGAAACTAACTCAGAATCTAATGTGATATCCTCTAGGTCTCCAAATGAGGATATCACCTAAATCACCAAGAGGAATGATTTAAGAAGAAAGTTCTTCCAGAGAGGCAGGCTAAGAGCAGGGTTTCCCAGAGAATATTTGGTGTAAGGTCACCATCTGGGGGTGGGGTAGGAGGTGGCTATAGCCAAGTAAGCCTGGGAAACTAGAGTTCATTTGCATACCATGGCCTTGTCTTGAAGATTCACAATACATATCAGTATATTAAAAGCCAGAGTCTTTTAAGAGTAGTCCTAGAATAAATCACACTCTTAACATTTCTAAAGCTTATTTGACTATAAGCCATTTTTTTCAAATAGTACATGTCAGGAAATAACTGACATCCTCTGATCCTTAACTAGGGAAACACCTAGAGCAAGAGTTGGAAAACTTTTTCTGGAAAGGAACAGAGTAAGTATTTTAGACTGTGAGGATCATACTCTGGAGGGCCAGACTGTCCCAACTGCTGTAGCAAGTACACATGCCCTATAGCAAAAGCCTCTCAAAAATAAATAAATAAATAAATAAATAACCTTTTGATACTAAAATAAATGATAAGGGTGTGTGTTCTAGTAAAACTTCATTTACAAAAAGAGGCGGCTGGCTAGATCTGGCTTGTAATGAGCTCACCTGTGATCTAGAGAGAACAAAAACCTTAGGAAAGTGCCCTCTGTTTGTCAAATCATTGATAAGTAAATTAAAGAATTTCTTGTGTTTCAATAACTAATATTAATGATGGCAATAATAATGATAATAAAAATAGCACAGTTACTGAACATGTTGCCACTTGCTGCAGTAAAATATATTTTTTTATTATAACTACATCCTTAAGACAAGTCTCCTGAGCTATATGTAACTATTATTAATATTTGTCTTAAAGATATTCTTACTAGGTCATATACTTCTGCCTTAGTCTCCTCAGTAGCCGAGACAATAGGTGTGCATCTCTGAGCCAGGATTCTGAAGTATATGTAATTATTATATCACTTTACAGAAAATAAAAAAACAGAGGTTGAACAAGGCAACTTACCCAATGGCTTATGACTAGAAATTGTCAGAACAAAATTTTAAACCCTGATTCTTAACTCCAGAACCTTCACTCTGCATCAAAACACGCCATGTTTCTTCTTCTGAGTAGGTTATGGTAGATTTGTATAGTAATGGACCCAATGAACTGTAAAATAATGTTTTTCCTCTTCATAATATACACTTTTTTTGCTATTAACAATTTCTTTAAAAATTCTGTTATAGATTCAGCCCAAGACAGAAGGTAAGCAGTCTTCTATCCATGCAGGGACAACAGAAATCACGCACCAGTCACTGCTACCTCCCACTGGTCCTAATCAACGGGAGATGGTACATAATCATAACAGCCAACATTTGGCACTTGCTTTGGGCTAGATATTGTCCTAACAGCATGACAGCTATTTATAACCCTCTAAGTACTTTCCAGGGAAGATATGGGGTTTAGAAAGGTAAGTTAGCTGTCCTAGGTCATATGGTAAGTGGCACAGCCAAGATTTGAACCCAGCAGCCTGGCTCTAGGGACTGAACTCTTGACCCCCACCACAGTGGTACAAATTCAGCTCTTCTGACTTCAGGCTGGCTCTACTCTGACCTCCTCTACTTGCGAATGAAGTGGGGACAGACTCTCTTCATATGGGACCCTTGTCCTTCCCTTACTAGACTTGTCTTCTCAACCACAAATGGAATTTGAAGATGAAAAGAGGGGAAGTGCAGCAAGAGACCAGTGTAGAATGATTGGTGAGCATTTTACCAGTCCCTGGAAATGGATGCTATTATCATTTATGGATTTAGCCAGCTCCAAGCCATTAGCTACTCCAGTCAATAAGCATAGGCTGATTAGCCTTTATTCAAGAAGATCACACCAACAGATCCTGAAGTAATTTAAAACTTGGTAAATAACATAATATAGTTACAATTAGCACTACGGAAATCCACTCACCACTGTGGATCTCCTTAGCTGCCCTTTATGTGATATTATCTGTTTTCCTCTATCTTTAACTCTGAAGTTTGGGGTAGAAGAGAGTGGGGTCTTAGGCTGTCTATAGCACATAAGAAACACAAATGTGAACACAAGTGCAGCTTTCAATTCAGCTCTTTAATTGAAGAGGAACTTGAAAGCCACCATGCCAATACCGGAAGCACAGCCCTGTGGAATGACCTGCCCAGACGGGAGGGAAAGCCCAGCGGTCCCCCCTTTGAAGTCCAGCTGCCTGAGATTCACTGGCAGCCGACCTTCAAAGAGAGCCGATGCTTCCTTCCCTCAGCCTGGCCGCCAAGCTTCCCGGGCAGCTGGGCAGACTTAGCTACTCTTTGCCCAGCTGTCTGTGAACTCTGGCAGCCAGTTCAAGTGAGGGATAGAGAGGTGGTAGGGAAGGGAGGGTGAGGAAGGGGGGTGGTGGCTGGCCCAGTGGCGCCAGAGAAAAGAGGATGCTGGGTTTCCTTGGAGCCGACCTCATCAAAGTCAGTCAGAAGACCAGGCTTCCAAGGAGAACATAACCCAACTACACTACAAAGCAACTTTCCAGTAACCAGAGAGATTACAATATACTTTCCTTCAAAAGCTGAATGAATCTCAAATATACTCTTTTAAAGATGGCCCAGAGGAACCAGCAGTTGGTGTAAAGATGGCCCAGCTGTGGGATCAGCAGGTGGAGTGGTAGGTAAGGTGCTGGATTCCCACATGGCTGACCGTAGTTTGAGTCCTGGGCCTGCTAGCTTGAAAAATCACAACAAATTAATAGATAAATGATTTTTTAAAAATAATAAAGATGGCCCAATTGCTACAGAAAACAGTCCAATCTTTAGAGAGAGATGTAGGG
>NW_006160001.1:2932531-2975117 GCF_000334495.1 Tupaia belangeri chinensis
GAAAAAAGCCAAGGTCAAGCATCAAAAATGTATAGTCCCTTCCTGATTTCTATTTTCTAGCCACATGAGTTTATGCTTCTTAGAGATTTTGGGGGTTGTTTGTTGACTTTGTTGTGGCAACCCTTCTGTTCCCCTGGCAGCCAATAGAAGAAACAACTTATCTGTTTCTGCGCCTGTGCAGCAGATGCTTGGAAAAGACTGGCTCACTTGACATAAACATTACCAATGTACTGTTATGTTCATACTCTTGAACCTTGTGCTTCAAGTAGAGAACAGTGAGCATTATCGGCTGCAGGTGCAAAGAGGATGCCGAACAGTTCTGCTAGTGACAAGAGGCATTCAAAAGAAGTCTAACCAAGAGTGAGATTCTAAATTTGGGAGACTGTTAAAGTGACTAGAAAGTAAGTGAATGCAAAGGAAGAACAGACATACTATGAACATAAGAGTAAACGTCAGATTTGCATTTCACATAGAGTTCTCCGGCATGTTTATAGAGAGGAGAGGGAGATTGAAAGCCAGGAGAAAAATGATTACAAATTTCATTAAATCTTTTTTCTCTGCTTTAGTAGAATTTAATCAGAAAAAGAATTGCAAAGATGATCTGGTACCATACTCTACGACAATATGAACAAAAGACCTAAATATTCAGACATTTGTAACTGCAAACATCTTCCCTGAAACTATGAAAGAGCAGCTGGCATTAAGTTCAGAGATGTTAAAGACACACAATCCAGAGTTTATTTTCTAAATTTAAGAGTACAATACTGGGCTTACAGAAGAAACACTGATTAATATTTGTTACAATTCACTCATTCTGGGACCAGCAGAGGGAGTAATGGTTACATTGCTGGAATCCCATGCAATTGACAGTCTCGGACCTGGTGGCTTAAACTCACACCAGGCGTGTGTGCGTGCCCAAAATCCTGAGAGGAGAATAAAGGAGAAAGGACAGCTGTGTGTCCATGCCCCCTGGGGGATGCTTTCTTGCTTTCTGTCTCTCTGTTTCTCTCTGTCTCTCCAATGAGCACACAGGTCTATAGGAAAAATCTCTCTTGAAAAAATTCATTCATTCTACATTTATGAAGTCCTTGCTATGTGCACGGCCCTATACTGGGCACAGATGGCACAGATGGCAAGATTGTAAAATGGCTCCTTACTTTAAGGAGGTCTGACTAGAAATGCAGACAAACATTATTTAAAAACAAAACTATAATAAATTGTACACTAAATAATGGTGTATCTACAAACTATAGTAAAATGAAACACACATACACACACACACACACACACACACACACACACACACAGCACTCACGTGCACACACACAGGTCAACTTTACCAGAGTAGTATAATGGTGATAGGGTTGCAAAGGGAAGAAAGAGAAGTCAGGCAAAACCTGCCAAGGATGCTTGACCATGGTCTTTGAAGGTTAAGTGGCCTGCTAAATATCAGGAAATGTTACTGTCCTAGAGAACCCAGAAGATACAAGACTCAGAAGTGTAAGTGGCACATTACACTGGAACTACAGGAGTGACCCGATACCAGACCGGTAGTACATGAGATAGGCAAGACACAAGTCTAACCATTAGTGGCCTCGTACATCCTTTTAAGGAGTTCAAATTTTTACTCTGTGGGTAATGTTGAACCTCTGAAGGGTTTAAAGAGCAGAGGGTTATTATGAGCATACAATTTTTTAAAAATATATTTTTATTTCAATTTCCTTTTTTTAAATTAATTCATTTATTTTTACATTTTTCCACAAACATTTACTTTATATTTCATAACAGGTTTTTTTGCTCATACTCCATAGTTCTTGACAGTTAATAAATAACTTTCAAAATTTCAAAATACTGCAGTTTAAAGATAATGGATCATCCTGCAGTGGTGGGAAAGGACAACTGAAAAAACAAATAGGAAGTCTGAGGGTAGGGCAATAATTCAAGAAACACCTGCAATGGTCCAGGTGAGGGCTTGAGGCCGGAAAATGGAAGAAAAAGTAAGAAAATAATTTAAGTCCTAATCAGTGACTTGGCAATGGGCAGTTCCAGTTAATTTGTGAATTAGACTACCCAAATATAGTCTATTCTGGGTAGAAAACCAGCAATAAAAGAAGAAATAGATCATGAAGACTTTTGTTAAAGAAAAAGCAGAAACTTGAGCATATTTTCTAGAAGTCAATAGGGATGAAAAGGATAAAAATACAGGAAAGGGAGTAACTGACAGAATTAGGTCCCAGAGGAAGCAGGAAGGACGTGATCAAGTGCACAGGTGGAGGGATTAGTGAGGAGCTAGAAGACAGAGACATCTTCCTTAGAGACTGCAGTGAACAAGGCTGCAGACCAAAGTAAGATGAACACAGAGACACATGTATACATATGAGGGCACAAAATCTAACAGAAAGCCAGCCTACTATCCTTATTTTCCATGTGAAAGAGAATAAAATAATTGAGTGGGGAGTTGAGGGTTGTAAGGTAGATCAGAGAGCTGGGGATTTCTGAAAATACCCGATGAGATGAATGATACAGCTAACTTGGTGAGGATGAAGGGGAAACTTCCAAGGGACCAGAACAAAACATATGTCATTAATCTGGAATGGCACAGACCTGCAAAACTGGGGGTTTCCTTAAGTTGAACTTAGAGCCAGAGCAAAGAAGCAAAGAAAACTATTCCACTGAAGTCCAGGGTAGAAAACGGGAGATAATACATGGTTTAAAAATCTCAGCAGACAAGGCTTAAATGTAAAACAAAATAAAACTTTTTCAAAATTGAAAAATAAAAAAATAAAAACTTAGTGAAATATATATTGCAGAAGTCAAAGGTTGTTTGTCTTTCCTTCAAGAAATACATCCCAAAGTTAACCAGTTTAAATTCTTATTTTTGCTGTCAAATATCAAAGGTTTCTCAGCAGTGTAATAATGCAGCATTAACTTGGTGGCTCCATTACAAAACTGAATCTGTTATCCCTTCCTTAAATGTACATTTTATTACAGAAAATATCCTATAGTAACTGAAAATGAGCGTACCAATATTTTGCTTATTCTGAACATCAAATTATTTCCAAAAAGCAAGAGTTTCAATTTCACTCATGTAAGAAACCAATTAGAGGCCCAACCTGGTAGCATAGTTGTAGCAAGAAGAACTGCAGTGCTGGAAGCCAATGTGGCTTGACACGGTTTAGATCCTGGGATGGGCCTGAGTATGCTGGGTATGTGTACATGTGCCCAAGAGCTTAGGAGCTACAGTACTGGGGAGGGAGGACCACGCATGGAGGAACTCCGTCAAGGCTGTTTTTCCCCAATCTCTCTCTCTCTCTCTCATATGCACATGTCCACATACACTCTCTATAATGAGTAAAATGAATAAACTTAAAGAAAATAAAGAAAGAAACCAATTTACAACAAATGTTTATTGGCTGTCTTCTAGGTCCCCTGGGATTGTACTATGTTTGTCTAAACAGATATAAAACACAATACCTGTCTTCTAAATGTTTACACTCTAATTCATATTTTAAGTGCTTTAATAATTTTTTTCCTTGTTAAAAATTTCTCACATGTGATAATGACCTTAATGCTATGATCCTGTCAACTAAAACCACAAAAACAAACACTGAGCAAGAAGGAACTATCAGAAGAAAACTGAAAATAAAATTGTATTTCATTTACGTTTTAAGAAAGAAAATGGAATAAACAAACAGAAATTTACAACAATCTACAGGCATTCAAGAAATTAGGGATTTAGTAAACAAGAAGACCTAATCCCCCTTATGTCCACATTGCAACAATAGGCTGATGGAGGAGAAAGCAGCAGCCTTAATATGAAAAAGCAAACTGTCTTAATTTGAAGTAAGATGTAACTCATTAAATATAAGCAAAGTTGCACTTATGAAATTTTAATTAAGGCAAGCCAGGCATTTCTTTCTTTGGCAGACAAGTTGTATTGGGGATAAACACAAATCAATCTTTACTAGGGATTCAAAGTTGAATCTAGAAAAACAAGCAAAAAAGCTTTGCATTTATTACGTACATTTATCCCAGAAAACACTAATTTATTTGTAAAGTTGTGCTACAAACATACAGTATTTTATTGAATTCCCTCTCCACCTGAGTTTTAATGGAAAAGTATGGAAACTTTGCTGGTTAGCAGCATGCCATATTCTGAAAGGCTATAACAAGTACATTTCTTCCTAAGACCCTTCATGCCATCCATTGGTGCCAGCACAGGAGATAAGTTCGGCAGAGTGGCAGGGAACCCTACTAACAAAGAAAGAATCAGGACAGGACACTTCCTCTCACCCAAAACCCCTTACAGAAACACAGCAGAGGTCAGTCACCATGAAAGAAGGGGCAAAAAACCTGACTGTGTTCTAGATGCACACTGTCCTAAATAGTGGCTACTTGCCACAGGTCACTCTTGAGATCACAGAAAACTGCTAGATTGAGGAACTGAATTTTAAATTTAATTTTAATTAATTTACATATACAGGGCAGCATAGATCTAAATGCTATAATTAAAAAGCAAAAATTGTTCCATAAGATAAAAAAGCAAGGCCCGACTATACACATCTATAAGAAACCCTCTTTAGGTTAGTTTAAAAGTAAAAGAATAGAGGGATCAGCATATGGCATAATGGTTATGTCACTGGGCTCCCATGCCTTCGACTGAGGTTTTAGTCTCAGACCAGGTGGCTTAAAACTCATGCCAGGCACATGTGGATGCATGCCCAAGATCCCAAGAAGAGAGTAGAGGAGAAGGAACTGCAGGATGGTGATCCCCCCCAGAGGGTGATTTCTCGATTTCTCTCTCTTTGGCAAGCGCACATGTCCTACAGCAAAAAATCTCTCTTAAAAAAAATAAATAAAAGAAACCTGAATAGCATTATCAAACAAAGTATTAAAATTCTAAAGGACAAAAAAATACTACCAGCAATTGAGATATATTACATAATGATGATAGAGTCGATTCAGCAAGAAAACATAATTCTAAATGTGTATGCACCTGATAAGAGAGGCTTAAAAGACATGGCAAAAAAATAAAATAAAAGAACTGGAAGATAAAACAGGCATGTCCACTTACACCTGAGATATCAACATTCCTCTCAATAATTAATAAAAATTGACATAAAAATCAGTAAATAGGAGCAGCTGGTAGCGTGGTGGTTAAGGTGCTGGAGTCTCACATGGCCAACTGAGGTGTGAGTCCTGGATCTGGTGGCTTGAAATTCACGCCAGGAGCATGTGTGTAGGTGCCCAAAATCCTAGGAAGAGAATGGAGGAGAGGGAACTACAGCATGATCATCTCCCCTGGGAAGTGATTTCTTATTTTTCTCTCACTATCTTTCTCTGACAAGTGCACACCCCCTATGGCAAAAAAATTTAAAAAAAAATTATACAGTCAGCATAATTAATACTATTAGCCAACTTGAGCTAATTGACATTCATAGTACACTCCATCCCAAAACAGAATACACATTCATTTTGAGTATTTATGGGACATTTATTGAGATAGACTATATCTTGAAGCAAAAAAATAATTAAAACTTTAAAAGTTTAAAAATCATACAAAGTCGGGACCAGCAGTTAGTGTAATGGTTATGTTGCTAGACTCCCACGTAGTCGACCACGGTTCAAGTCCTGGACCCAGTGGCTTAAACTCATGCCGGGCGCATGTGCATGCATGCCCAAGATCCCGAGAGGAGAATGGAGGAGAAGAGGTTGCGGCGTGGCCATCCCCCCTGGGGAATGATTTCTCGCTTTCTGTCTCTCTGTCTCTCTCTGTCTCTCTGTCTCTCTCTGTCTGTCTGGCGAGTGCACACGCCCTATAGCAAAAACCTCTCCAAAAAATAAAATCATATAAAGTATATTTTGAACCACAATGGAATTAAAGTGGAAATCAATTAACAGAATATTAGAAAACCAAAATATGCGGGACCAGCCAGTGGTGTGATAGGTAAGGCAATTGGACCCCAAACAGTAGTGCTTTCTCTCCTTTTACCCACCCCTGCAAGTACATGCACCCTCTGGAAAATTAAAAATAAATAAAGAAGAAAGAACACCAAAATATTTGGAAATTACATCACATACTTTTAAATATTCCATAGCCCAAAAAGAAATCACAAGAGGAAATTTGAAAATATTTTTAATTCATTGAAAATATAAACACAAAATATCAAACTCTTAGAGATCATTACAGACTGACTTTTGTGCCCCTCAATATTGATACATTGAGGGGCCAGCAGGTGGCATGGTGGTTAAGGGCAATGGACTTCCACATGGCCAACTGTGGTTCAAGTCCCGGACCTTGAAGGCCTGCTTTCTCACTTTCTCTCTCACTCTTGCTCTGTCCCTTTCTGATCAAATTTAAATAAACAAATAAACAAACAAATAAATAAAAATCAAGTTAAAATAAAATAATTCTTTAAAAAAATTCACACATTGAAGCTCTAACACACAGTATTTTGGTATTTGGGGGTAGAGCCTTTGGGAGGTAATTAGGTTCAGAGGAGTTCATGAGGTTAGGCTTCCACTGTACTCCTCAGACAGTGGGGTGGGAATAGGGTGGAAAGCACCCTTCCCCCATGGAGAATCATCACACTGCAATCCCTTCTCTTCCATTTCTCCCTCCTTTCAAGATTTTAGATATAGATGCACAGGCACCCTATATATTTTTCAAGCCACCAGGTCCAGAACCCAAACCACGTCATAGACCACATGAGATCTAGCATCCTTAACCACCATGCCACAGGCTGGCTCCAGGTTTTCCCTTTAACGAAATGGTCTTCCAGCAAAACGTGGGAAGACAAAACTGAAAAAAACTTCAAACAGTTAATTCTGTATTAAATTAAAACAGAACAAAAGGTATGCTAGCAAATGGTTGGGGAAGACAAGGTAGCTAGCTTATCATTCTTGCCAAACAATATAGATTTCTATTATTATTATTATTATTAATATAATTTTATTTATTATTATTTTTTAATTTGACCAGAATGAGAGAGAGAGAGAGAATGAAAAAGCAAGCTGCCAGGTCCGGAACTCAAACTGCAGTTGAGTGGGAGTCCAGCGCTCCAACCACCATGCCATGCTGGCCTCCAATTTGGACTTTTGACCATTTGAGGGTTCCGATATTAATTCATCCATTCTCTAAACATGTGGAATATATAAGCACTTCTGAAGCTGGAGCTGGAGAGATGACACCTATTTAGGAGAACTCGCAGCAACAGTGAGTGGGTGGTGAGCTCTGAGGGCTCTTACACAGGCAAACTGGGAGGAAGAAATGACTAATTCTGCCCGAAGGGTAGGAATGTCTTTACAGAAGGAGTGACATTTAAGGAGGGTTTTGAAGGATAACTAGGAGGTCACTAGGCAAAGAAAAGGGCAAACCATATTCTAAACAGAGGAAACATTATTTTTTATAGTACTTTTGGAAACGAGAAGCAATTATTTTGTAGTCTAATATTCATGTCCCCACTTCTCACCATTACCTTAGACTGAAAATTGGCTATATTGAATTTCCACTGAAAAGGTATCTTCTGTGATTATATGTCCTATTTAACTAGTAGCTATAAAAAGGGAGCACATGTACCTAAATATTTATTTTCATTGTAACAGAGATAAGTGAGAGTATTAATCTATACCACATTAATACGTTTTCATGATTTTAGAAACTCGTCCCATGTGTAATGAAAAACAATGACTCATCTGAACAATAAAAAGTTAGTAAGTTCGGGTTTCCTGACATTTTTCTACATGATTTCAGTCCTAATTCCTTTTTGAAAAGTTTTTACTTAGGCATAAATACACTAATTATGTAAACGCAGTGAAGAATCTGTGGGGCACAAAGAAGATATGTAAACCCTGGTGTTAAGACAGAGTGTCAGAGTGAATAAGCAGTAATTTATAATAGAAATAAAACAAAATGTTATCCTTCTAACCTTGGATTTGAAGACATTGTCATTTTAGTGAAAGATCACATAGATGCTGTTGTGTTTACCAATACTTAGCTGGCTTCTCTGTTCATATCATAAAATAACTGTAAATAAAGCATCCTGTTTAAGTGCTTGCGCCCCATGGAGTAAGATGGCAGAGCCCTTGACTCCCAAATCTCCCAATCTTATAGGAGAAAAAAATGCACGCACTATGAATGCAAAGAATAAAACTACTACTATAGCCACAAAACACAATGGCCAAAATGAAACATCATTTATTAAGCACTTACTATGTGTCAGGCCCACACTAAGTCTTTTACTTACATTATTTTATTTTGTTTTCATATAACTCTTTACAAATTACAAAATAAGTTACATACTAAGTGGGTTAAGATTTAAACCTGCACATTTTGATTGTGGAGTCTGATTTCTTATCTATTCCGGATACAAAATGTTTTGAGTAAGCACTGAAAGATGTGACTATTTTTGCCCTGGTAGACTAGTTAACTTTCACAGAAAGCTACCATTGAGCAGGGCATTGATGGGATAGTGGTTTTCCATGACTAGAGAAAGTGAGGGGGAGCTTTTAAAGATGAAGAAACTATCTAGTCATGGCATGTTTGGAGACATTACACAGACTTAACTGGTTAGAATGTAGAAGTATAGTGCCAGCCCAGTGGCCTGGTGGTTAAAGGAGCCAGATCCCACGTAGCTGAACACCTGATTTAACTCCCAACCCCAATGGCTTGAAAACACACTGTATGCACGTGTATGTATGCTCAAAATCCTGACAGGATAGAGAAATGGAGGAAAAGGGATTGAAGTGTGATAATGTCCCACTGCACAGGCACTTTCTCCTGCATGCATACACCCTCTAGAAAATTAAAGAAAAAAGAAGAATATGAAATATAGAAGGAAAGGTAGAAAAGATTTACTAGAGTCAGATTATCAAACGCCTTAAGGACAGAGCACAAAATGCACAATCCTGGGTCAGCCATATAGCACTATTCCCAAACTTCCTGACACCAGAGACTGGCCTCATGGAAGACAATCTCTCCACAGACTGGGGTAGGGAGCAGGGGTTGGTCCTGGGATGACCCAAGAGTACCACATCCATGTGTACCCCATTTCTCATTTCCACCACTACTATATGACAATATACAATGAAACAATCACAACAATAGGGTTCATGCTTCCATGAGAATACGACCACTGATGCACCAGGAGGTAAAGCCCAGGCAGCAATATGAGCAATGGGAAGCTGCTGCAAACACAGACAAAGCCCTGCTCACTAGCCTACTATCTGATGTGCAGTCCCATGGATGAGTACTGTCTGGGGCCCAGTAGCTGGGGACACCTCCTGTAGCATACTAGTTAAGTGCTGTGTACAGAAAGCCAGAGCCCACATGGCCCACCATGATTAAAATTCCAGCCCAGTGGCTTGAAAAACATACCAGGCTCATGTGCATGGAAGCCTAAAATCCTGATGAAATGGGGAAATGAAGGAAAAAAGACTGCAATGTGACCATGCCCCACTGGGGGAGTTCTTTCTTCCCCACTCCTATCCCCACCATGAGTGCATTTGCCTCTGGCAATAAAATAAAATTAAAAAAAAAAATCCACAATGCAATGTGACCATGCCCCACTGGGGGAGTTCTTTCTTCCCCACTCCTATCCCCACCATGAGTGCATTTGCCTCTGGCAATAAAATAAAATTAAAAAAAAAAAATCCACAATCCTACCAGATGGCCTTGCTGCAATGGATCAGACAAAGGGATTTAGACTCTAGTAAATATCTTGTCCCCAGAGCTACATCAGCTGAATGGCTTTCAGCTTTTTCTCACTATTAAGATAAGTTTAATACCAGGATCCAGTTCAGCATAAATGAAGTGGGAAAGGGATCTAACCAGAGATAAAAGATTCTTTCTTTCCCCCTTCCAAAGCTAGTAGTAAGTAGCTAGTTAACTTCTTTAACACGTTGCCCCTACAAAAATCAAGCACATTCAGTTGATTGATGTTCTAAAAGCCCTCAAGGAAGTTCTATCAAAGGAAGTGTTGCTGTTTTGAGGCAAGATTCAAAAAAAAAAAAAAAAAAGAGTGGGTGGATGGGCAATGAAGGAAGGAGGGACTTATAAAGGATAGTTTCTTCTCCTTCTCAAAAGAGGAGCAGATATGAGGAAGAGTATGTGAGTGGAAAACATATGCATGGTTTTTCTCTTAAATGCCTACTTCCCCGCCATTCCCTCCACCCCAAAGAGCTCAAGAATGCACAGGAGTTCTATTATCTACCGTGCAAATAATCCCCAAATTTCAACCTCACTCTATTCCATACTTTTCTCTCAAGCAAAATCTTTGTGCCTAATGACACTGGACATCTCTACAAGATCTTCATATTTGGAAATTCACTTTCTTTTTCCTTTCATAAAGAAGACACAATTATTTTAACTATAATTCAAAATTCTACAAATAACAAACTACAGAAAAATGGGAAGTACTCAACCTTTCTGTATTGTTTTATTCAAATCCAAACCACTATTTTTATACATAAATTCCAGATGACACAAAATTAGCGAAGAACATGTTTGTTGAAATTTTATTTCATAATGATTTCTAACAACTTACTATTAACACATTGCTACTAAAGAATAGTTCTCTTTCTCTGGAAAATATCATTCTAAAAATATATGTTGTTAAGTAAGTCAAGTCAATATTGAAATTTATCATAGTGAGTTTCTATTGGGTTGTCAAAAAAGTCATGACACATTTTTGCACAGAAAATGAGAAAAAGATTTCACAACTTTTCCAATAACCCAATAAATTATGGCATCATTTTTTATGATAGAATGGTTCATAAATGTTGGTGAAAACAGGAATTTAGGCATGAAAACAGAAGGAAATTCAGTGTGCTTAAAAGACATGGTCTAATATCTTTCAGGAATAAAACCCGGGGCCTAAGGCTAGTCAGAGCAGGGATAAGACAGGCCAAGTCCTAGCTCTCATGAAGCTCATAGCATATCCTGAAGTAATTTATCCTATAATTTAGAAATGAAATACATCGAAATACCTTACATGCCTGTTTGCATTATTTTTAGCTCAGATTAACATATACAGTTGAGCCCCGACCCAAATAAAATTGTTCTGCACCACAGAAAAAGGAAATAGTTACACACACACACACACACACACACACACATACACACACACTATCTATATGATGTTAGAGCATTAGCACAGACTGGTGCCCATGATGTTCTCCCTGAAACATTCAGAGAGGGATAGACCCTATTCTTATATTATATAAGAAAATAAGAAATTGTGACATATTTTAAAACATGTTTTATAATAAACAGACAAGGGAGGCCCAGCATGGTGGCGCCAGTGGCAGGGCACCATTATGTGATACAGAGCCAAGTGAGAAGGCCCTGGGTACTGATCCCAAATCAACCTGGACATGCTGGGCTTGCCTGTGATCCCAGCTGGCTGAAAGTCTGGGAGGACAGGGATGGTAAGACTCTGTCAGGGGAGCCTATCTCTCTCACCCTCTCATTTTCTCTCACTTATGAAAGAAACAATGAAGTAAACTTAAAAAAAATAATAAACAAAATAAGGGATTAAACGAAGTAATCAATTAAAGCTGACACTAAGAAAATGAACTGTTAATGTAGATATCTAAAAAATCACTTATAAGTTTAAAATTTTGTTTTCTATTTTACTTAATTTGGAATCAAAGTCAGACATGTCAATTAACATTTATGAAGTACTGTTTTAAATGAAGATGTTTTAAGGAGATTTCAGTTCACAAATTATTGATATCAGTTCTGATAAATATCCAAGAAGCCATTATTAGTACTATTTACTAGACAATAAAATTCCAATTATAGAATCTAAATATTTATAGATATCAAACGAGTCAAATGAATGCCAAACATTTCTAAGTGTAAATACTTATGACAAAAGAAGTATTAAGACTAAAACTAAAAAGATGTCTCTTAAAAAAATTCAGGGACAAATTATATAAACTGAATAGGAATATACTAAGAAATGCATCCCTTGGTGTTGGAGAGCATGAGAAGGAACCCAATCTCACTAGACATGTTTCTGAAACTTTCGGGACAACTGTCATACTTAAAATATAACTTCCTTTCATGAGAAAAGTATTAATATTTAGGATTTTGTGCCACACAATTATTACATGGACACCTGAGTATCATAGTTATGTAGGATTGCGAACTAGGAAAAAATAGTCGAATGAGTTCAAGAGCGTCACATATACAACAATGTCAGTTTTTCATAAATTTATTTTAACATGGCATACCTTAATAAGGCTGGAAATATAAATATCAACAGGTTATTGAAAAGCAGAACTGCTATTTTTCTTTCATAAGGTATAAGCTACAAGGGCAAGCATCAACTCTGGTTTCAGAACTCATGAGAACTTTCACTAGGTCTGGGCAGGGTGCCTGTCACAGGATGTATCTGCTTACGGGCTGTGTAGTATCATGACAGACACACATATAATACCCAGCAGAAAAAGACCCTCTCTATTTCACTACCTTTTCTGAAACTGTTTAGCTTGTTTCAACCATTGAAACAAAGCTCTAGTCTTTCTACGGAAACACTGGAAAAAGACTTGTTTTTTATTTACCTTTTCATTTGGATAATAGTAAAAATATTTTTTAAAGAATTATTTTTATGTAATTTTATTTATTATTATTATTGTTATATTTTCCAGTTTGACCAGAGAGAGACAGAGAGACAGAGAGAGAGAGAGAGGAGAAAGTGAGAAAGCAAGCCACCAGGTCCTGGCCAGGTGGGAGTCTCTAGAATATAAATATCAACAGGTTATTGAAAAGCAGAACTGCTATTTTTCTTTCATAAGGTATAAGCTACAAGGGCAAGCATCAACTCTGGTTTCAGAACTCATGAGAACTTTCACTAGGTCTGGGCAGGGTGCCTGTCACAGGATGTATCTGCTTACGGGCTGTGTAGTATCATGACAGACACACATATAATACCCAGCAGAAAAAGACCCTCTCTATTTCACTACCTTTTCTGAAACTGTTTAGCTTGTTTCAACCATTGAAACAAAGCTCTAGTCTTTCTACGGAAACACTGGAAAAAGACTTGTTTTTTATTTACCTTTTCATTTGGATAATAGTAAAAATATTTTTTAAAGAATTATTTTTATGTAATTTTATTTATTATTATTATTGTTATATTTTCCAGTTTGACCAGAGAGAGACAGAGAGACAGAGAGAGAGAGAGAGAGGAGAAAGTGAGAAAGCAAGCCACCAGGTCCTGGCCAGGTGGGAGTCTAGCACCTTTAACCTCCACAACACCTGCTGGCCCCTGGATAATGGTAAAAATATTTAAGAAAAATCTAAAAATTATCTCTCAAAATATCAAAGGAGGTCATAAAAACTGAAGGTTGACATATTTTAAAATTACAATGCTCATTTCCCAAAGAACAATGATGAACCTCTTATCTGATACAGTATTTGGTAGAAATAAAACCTGTCACTCAAAGTTCAAAATATTTCTAGATATACTAGTTAATTAGCAAACAAGATTTCATTTTCTCTCTTTTAAAAATTATTTTTTTCTTTCTTTCTTCGATGAGAGAGTGAGGGAGAAAGGCACCCCCAACAGGGCTCTCTAGCTGTAATTACCTGCAATCTCAGCCAGCCCAAAGCACAGGTGCAAATGTAGTTGGTATGCTCAGGGAGGTCCAGCAATATAAACCCAGAATCTCTGCCATGTGGGTCAACCCCCTGGTCCTCACTTTTTTTAAAAAAGAGATTTTTGCCTTAAGAGTACTCGCCAGGAGGATAGAGACAAAGATAGAAGGGAAAGTGCTAAATCACATTCCCTCCTAGGATCTTGGGCCCACACGCACATGTGCCTGACATGAGTTTTAAGCCACTGGGTCAGAACTCAAATGTCGAATGGCCATGTGGAAGTCCAACTACTTAACCGCTATGCCATCTGCTGGTCTCCTCACTCTTTTAAAGAAAACAGATCACCTACATATTGCTCACCCAAAAATAAGCAAACAAAAATAATTCAGTTTTGAATTAGTTTCAGTTTTATTTGGATCATAACCTTATAAAGTAATGATGCAATAAATATTAACTGAACTGAGGATGCTGGGTGGTTTTCCCTATTTATGAACATCTGATAAAATTAATTAAAGCTGTCAGTAACAAAATGAACTGTTAAAATAGTGAAGACATAAAGACATCTTCATGGTTTTTTATTGCTCCCTATGATCTTCATTTTCCTATGCTACTTTTTCTGTTATTTTCTTTGTATTTCTTAGACAAGCAGGACGAAGATAGCCCGCTCAGTTTCTGTACTTAGTGAGACAGTATAAAATGCATGCTCACTGTGTTCTCCTAGGCATTGTGCCTCCAACAGGGTTTTCTTTCCTCATTCTAATTATACTTCCCCATTTCCTGGTTGTCATGAGTAGCTGGTATGTGTTGTCTCTGGACAGTTTCATGCTGGAAATACTCTTTTTTAGAACATCTAAAATGGGATCCCTTAAATATCTAGATAGGAAATGTAATCTATAAACTCATTTTCAAATGTCTCCAATTTTAAATCTTGCCAAACCAATCAAAATTACAATGTCAAATATCAGTATAATAATAAGAATAAATCTTATTTTAAAAATGTAAAGAATTTTTAAAATAATTAATTATTTATTTTATTTTATTTATTATTATTCAATTTGACCAGAGAGAGAGTGGGAGAGTGAGAAAGCAAGTCACCAGGGTCAGGACTCCTGCCACAGTCAGCCATGTGGGAGTCTAGTGCCTTAACTACCATGTCACCTGTCAGCCCTAAACTTAAAGAATTTAATTAATAGTAAATAAGATGAAGAGATGGAGGAAGAAAGGAAACAAAATTCTACTGAGCATTTGGAGGGAAAGATAGAGTAATCTTACAATAGAAAGGACCAAAAGAGTAAACAGGGTAACAATGGGAGGCCTAGGGCCAAGGGCTAAGAGAAGGAAAATGTGAAATGGATCTTCACCAGTCAGTGGATACTGGTTAAATGTATGTAACTGTAGGGAGCTTGTACTAATTAGGGAATAACTACTCTAGATCAACAGGTATCACACCAACAGTATTGTCAGTAGTCATCAAAGTTCCTACAAGTATACTTCAATCAAATATAATGCTAAAAGTTACTTGAACTAAAACTTTTAAAGTAACCCTCCTTAACTACAAACTTGTCTCATGAACACTCTCTACCTTTCCAAAATAGTTGAATGGAAGAATAGTTTATGCTAATTTAGAACAACAATAATCAGTGTGCAAAAGTAAGTGTTCCAGTCATCAGCACCTACAGCAGAGAAATAAACCTGATGTTTATACTTACTGGAACAAGGCAGTATAGGGCAAGCCATTCTGAAAGAAACTTTAAGTCTAAGAAAATATGAAAATACTATGAATTATGAAAGTAAGGGAGACAAGGCTGAAGGTCATTTTTTTCAGTGCTTTGTAGTGGTGAAAGAACTGACAAAAAATAGTTCCAGAGACCCACAACAGTTTTCTTGTAATGAACAGAGTGCTGGAAAGCAAGCAAATTAGCAATTATGCTGATTAAGTGAGGAAGGCTGCATTCAGGGAGTAGTATGCAAACACCCTTTTATAGTCCTCTGATTAACAAAAAGTAAGCCTAAAGGGAATTTTAAGAATACTATCATCAACCTCAATTTTATTCAAGTGAACATGAACTTCTGTACTTTTTAACTGTCTCATATTTTTATCTTAGATCACTGATAGAAGAAAAGTTTTGATTCTGCAAGAAGACAGAATGAAAAAGCGCCAAACTTGGTTACTTTAATTTTCTCCTTTAAATGACTGGTGACTTTTCAATTCATACAATATTTCCAAATTTGGAAGGACAATTTAAAATTTACTGAAGTCAAGAATAAGTGCTGTTTTAAGATCAAAAGGTAAGCTAATACAGAGGGCAAGTATCTGTTCAGAGTTTAAACCCAAAGTGTGACCTACTTTTAAGACTTTATAGCCTAGAGGAACAAGTCTTTAGATCTAAATGTCAGCATGTTCTTTTAAAATTATTGTGATTATTTTTAACTCCATCATTCTCTCAATGAAAAAAACTACACAATATAGTCTATTTATCAAAGACTAGTGAATTCCAAATTGGAAAGAGTAAGACATATCTACAGAAGAATTAACATTGAAAATACAAAATGTATCACCACTGACAGCAACTGTCAGGAATGTTCACTCTCACATTCTAAACATCATTAAACTTAAAATAACAGGTTTTTTCAATGGTAGATAAATGGAATAGGTACTTGAGAAGTTTTTAGAATTTTCCCCTAATAAATGAAGACAAATCAGTGACATTACTCGTTCCTTTAAGATTATACTATTACAATCACGGAACATTATATTTAAAAAATATTTTTTTTAATGAAGATTTTAGAGACCGAAGTGAATCAATACCAGAATCTAAGATCCACAGAGACTCAAAGAAACCCATGCTACAGTAGTTGAAAGCAGTACCTTTGAGGTCAGACAGACCTCCTGGTTTTCTTGCCTGTGTAATTTCTAGGTGTATGGTAATTAATCTCTTATTTTGGAGAAGTTTTTTCTTGCTATAGGGCACGTGCGCTCGCCAGAAAGAGACAGAAAGCAAGAAATCACCCCCCAGGGGGGATGGCCACACCGCAATCCCTTCTCCTCCATTCTCCTCTCGGGATCTTGGACATGCATGCACACGAACCTAGCATGAGTTTAAGCCACAGGATCCGGGACTCTAACGGCAGTCAACTACACGGGAGTCCAACGACATAGCCATTACATTAACTGCTGGTCCCATAATTAACCTCTTTAAGCCTTAGTTTTCTCATCTGTAAAATGAGAATATCACAATAATTATTATTATGATAATAATAATGCCAACTTCAGTGAGTTATGGTGAGAATTAGATGAAATAATAAATGTAAAGTGATCAAACACAATCTGGTACCTGGAAAATGAGCAACAAATGAGAACTATTGTATTTTGATACAACACAGGCAATTTAAAAATAGATAAATATTGAGCAACAGTTGCTATATTTCTAATTCTCAGAATATGCTAACCAGAAAACAAGAGTACATTTCTAACCAAAGAAGCAAACTACTTCGTCATCATGATCACCATCAAAGAGTGTTACAGAACCCAAGCCAAAGAGTCGTTGCCCTCAAGGAACTTGTGATTCAAAACAGATGATACTTGCATCAACTAACATGTAAATGGCCAGAGCCATTGACAGAGAGCTATACAACATACTTAGACCAGAAAGGGCATATGAGCCAAGGAAGTGATCGAATTAAGACTTAAAAACATTCATGCACAAATAAGGTTCACAAATGCGAGTTTTTAGATCCACAAGTGAGTCACGAAAGGTATTTAGAGAATCATTTTTTAAAATTTCTTATCTTACCGATAGTCCCAGTGACTTTCCTTTAATAGACCGCTGACTACAATAAAACTTTGAGGAAAGTTTTTCTGATGAGTCTTCAGAGATGAATAAGGCCCATATCCACTCAGAAAGAATCATGGTCATATTATAATGACTAAAACTGCTTCACTGAGTCTTAATCACATGATCAGAATGCATAAAGTTGTGGAGAAATTTCTCAGGCTTTTTCTACTATATTATTCTGATAGTTCTGTAAGGAAGACTTACTCCAATAGGCAACTAGGGAAAGAATTTCAAAGCCTTTACACAATGATGCTGCTGTTCATTATTTAAATGAATACTCTCTATGGGTTTGTTTTTATGCTCTCCATTTCTTCTGAGTGTTCTCTCTGTCTTATCCCTTGGGCAACCAGTAAGTGAATAGCCTAATTTTGTTCATGGAGCATTAAAAAAAAAACATTTTATTTAAAGTTAGATATGTATTTCTCTTTTAAGTTTCATGTATATTAAATATTTTGAAAAATACTTAAAGATAATTAATTGAAGCTAATATTTGAAGTCTTGTTTTTGAAAACAAGTCTATTTTTATTACTTTCTCTTTTAAGCAAATCAACTAAAAATCCAGATGTATAGATTCCAATAACTATCAAGAACAAAGATGTTTCAGTAATGTATCAATTCACAAAATCTGATCTCAGGTCTCAGCATCAGTGTGAGCTTTCTCCTATTAAAAACATACTGGAAATGTTCTCCAAGAGAAAAGGTACTGGGACTAGCAGATGGTGTAATGTCGCTGGACTCCCATGTAGTCTACCACAGTTCAAGTCCCAGACCTGGCAGCTTGAAACTCATGCTGGGCATGTGTGAGTGCATGCCCAAAATCCCAAGAGGAGAATGGAGGAGAAGGGACTGTGGTGTGGCCATCCCTTCTGGGGGTGATTTCTCATTTTCTGTCTCTCTGTCTCTCCAGTGAGCACACGACCCTATTTTAAGAATCTCAAAAAAAGAAAAAAAAAAGAAAAAGAGAGAGAGAGAGAGAGAGAGAGAATGTACTGCTAACATAGAGGGAGTTGGAGAACTTGGCTATTAAATAAATCTAAAACAATAACAAACATCTGAGCTGATTCGAGAATTAAAATAAATATCTAACACTGAATTTTAGAGCTTATAACCTACCAAGTACCACTCTAAGCAGAGTGTGTGTGTGTGTGTGTGTGTGTGTGTGTGTGTGTGAATTCAGTCCTCTTAATAAGTCTGGGGTAAATACTGTTATTATCCACATTTTATACATTTTACAACTCCATCAGTTAATGAGTAGCGGAGCCTGAATTTTAATCTAAGCATATTTCCAGGGTCTACACCATTAACTACTATACTACATAGTAATTCAAATTCAACTTATTAGCTTAATATAACACATGAAAGTACATTAAACTCAAACTGCTAAAAAATACACATAGTTCTTGCAACATACATTCATTTTGGTAGTTTAAAAGTAAGAAGACATTACATCTGAATTTCTCAGAACTGATACTATCAGTGGCGTTCTCAATTGTAGCAGAAAATGAAATTACTGGAAGAACGGAAAGTAGGTTCCAAAATTGCTAGGTAAGCTATAGAATCAGACTCAAAAACCATGTGAGAAGAAAGAAAGCTGGGCACAGCCCAGACCCCAGCCAGATTCAAGACCTAGAACCAGCCTGAAGGACATCCTGAACATTCCAGAATACTTGACGAAACAGACACCAATGGTGGCACTGCTGCCCCTGAAAACTGGATGTTGTGACTACTCCTGCTGCCACACCAAAACGTATTCTGCCCACCTACCAGCTCCTGAATCAAAGCCCAGAGTGGATAGATTTGATTGGCCAAGTCTAGGTTGAATACCTATATTCTAGTAACACAAAGAAGGCCTGCAAAGTAAGCATGTGGCCATTTTGGCTTTTGGAATAGGAGTTGTATTCTGCTTCCAAGACTCATGTGATCTAAAAGTGAATTAGCGACACCAGGAGACATGATTGTTTTCCAGAAGGTCACCCTCAAAAAGCAAGTCATCTGTACATACACAAACTTCTTGAATATATTCCTATTTTAAGCTTTTATTAACCTCAGGGATGCTAAAGGCCAAAAGTTTACCTCTCCATTATTAAACAGATCTTGTTGCTTTCCTAAAATTATCTCTTTCAAAATTTTCAAAATCTATTAATTAGAAAAAGCAGGGAATTAAAATTGATTTCCATTAACCAATCTATAGACCTATTCCAATTTCACCAGTTTTCCCACTAATCTGCCTTATATTGACCAGATCAAATCCAGGATCCCACACTGCATTTAGTTGTCATGTCTCTTTAATCTCTTCTAATTTGAGACAGTTCATCATTTTTTAATACATGTGAAGAATACTGGCCAGTTATTTTAAGGATTATCTCACTATCTCTCAAATTAGGTTTGTCCACTACTTTCTCATTATTAGGTTGTGGTTATACATTTTTTAGGTTATACACAAATATAACAGAATTGATACTGTGCCTTCTCATGCATCGAAGCAGGAGTTATGTGATGTTAATATGTCTTATTACAGATGATGTTACCTTTAATCATTTGGTTAAGGTAACATATGGCAGGTTTCTTTATAAAGTCACTAATAATTCTCCTTTTGTAGTTGGTAAATATCTTAGGAGGACATAACTTGAAACTGCATAAATATCTTGTTTGTCATCAGACTTTTGTCCAATGACTTTTAGCATCCATCAGTGATTCCTGATTGTAATCATTATTACTGTGGTGTTTACTTCATAGTGATTTTCTATTTCTATTATTACTTCTACATTTATTAATTGGAATTCTACTGCAAGGAAGAGTCATTTCTTCTCTATTAAATTATTTATATTGGAACCAGCAGTTAGCGTAATGGCTATGTTGCTGGACTCCCATGTAGTCGACTGCGGTTCACATCCCGGACCCGGTGGCTTAAAACCCATGCCGGGTGCATGTGCGTGCGTGCCCAAGATCCCGAGAGGAGAATGGAGGAGAAGGGATTGCAGCGTGGCCATCCCCTCTGGGGGGTGACTTCTCGCTTTCTGTCTCTCTCTGTCTGGCGAGTGCACGCGCCCTATAGTAAAAAAAACCTCTCGAAAAAAATTTATTTATATCAGTATAGACTCATGGGTATTTAACTTTTTCTGTAAGTTATAGTTCATAGACTTGCCCCAGATTTGGCCATTTGGAGCTCCTTTGAGTTCACTCCTGTGTCCTTTTGACATGTACCCATCGAGAAACATATATTCTTATCAAATTATTTTAATTTTGACTAATAAAATTGAGAAAATATATTCCAGAATGAGCTACATCAGGCTAACTTAATTCCATCATCAATAATCTTCACATTAGGGACCAGCAGTGAGCATAATGGCTATGTCGCTGAACTCCCATGTAGTCGACCACGGTTTGAATCCCGGACCCAGTGGCTTAAACTCACACCGGGTGCGTGTCCATGTGTGACCAAGATCCCGAGAGGAGAATGGAAGAGAAGGAATTGTGGCATGGCCATCCCCCTTGGGAGGTGATTTCTCGCTTTCTGTCTCTCTGTCTGTCTCTGTCTGTCTGGCGAGCACACGCACCCTATAGTAAAAACCTCTACCAAAAAAAAAAAAATCTTCACGTTAGAAATGAATAATTTTGTTTACTCTCTTCAATTTAATTTTATGAAAAAGTATTCTCATTCAGATTTTTTTCTCCCATAAAAAAAGATGAAATTTAAATGTTTTTGAAAAGACACTGGGAATTTTTTTTTTGTGACCATAGTTCCATCAAATCCAATTGGGAGCCAAATTTTGGAAATGTAAGTTTTGTAACAAATATTTGCAACTAGAGATGGAGTTTCAGAGGTTCTTTGGCCCAGCCTACTCATTTTACAGAAAAAGAGACTGAGGCACAGAGAAGTTAGCAATTTACCACTGGCACAAGATCTAGAACTGTATTCTTCCTCTACACTGCAGTGTCTGCTCCTACTTCCTATCAAAATTAGCCCAGAGGCACACTAAGAAATCCATCTCAGTGTAATGAGATTGTGCCATTTCCCTCAAGGATATGCATCCAGAAGGAAATCTGACCTAAAGTTGAGTGAGGCAGGGAGAAAGCTAGTAAAGATCACAGGTAAACATAAGCCAGAGATCCTAAGCAAGTAGTACATACAGGAGGCACAGGGTCAAGGCATGGAAATTAGCAAAAAAAAAAAAAAAAAAAAAGGAAAAGAAAATCAACTAGGGGAACATAGAGGGGAGAAAAAAATCTAATCTCAGAGAGGTTTTGGAAACAAATCTAATCCCAAAGCCAAAATAGTTTGGGTGTTTATTTGTCAGGATCCAGGGAATAATCAGGATAGACACTCCAAGAGTTAGTTCATTAATTTATTCATTTAGTCAACTGAGTTGGATATGGAGTTCAGGATTTTGTGACTCAACACATCCAAAACTGAGCTCTCTATAGCCTTTCCTCTCTCTTCACTTGCACGAACACATCTCCCTATCTTAACAGGAGACCTGGGTCTTATTACTCACTCTAGAAATCCAATGGCCCTTCTCACAACCCAATCCTCCTAATATACAAACACTTAACAAGTTGTTAAGTGTCTAATATCCTTAACATCACTCTCACTCTCTCTCTCATCTGCATTCTCACTCCACCTATTTGAGATGAGGTTCCTATCACCTCTTACTTAGGACTGCACTCCCTCGATAACTCTTAGCTGACCCCCTAACTCTTGCCTTAATTTCCTCTGATCTACCTTTCAGACAGATAAGAAAGTGATTCCTCAAAACAAAGTCTGATCATGCATCTCTCTTATAGCCATTTACTGAAGCGGGGGGTGGGGGGGGGAGGGAGGAGAGGGAACAGGCTTCCCTCTCAACATCATCCTACTCCAAGAGCAAATCAGTGTTCTTGTGGGGTAAGAATAGAAATTAACTTGAAAAAGCATACTCAATTTATCCACTGTTTTTTGTCGCATCTACAGTACAGAAGGTAAAGCTTAACAAGCCTCTTAAATAACTGAAAAACATAAAATATTGGGTCGTTGGAAAAGTCATGACGTATTTTTCTATGTTTTTCTATGCACAAATGAATAACTTTTCCGATGACCCAATATATATTGTTTTTAAAATATTGAAAAATACTCTCCAATAAGATAAAATTGAAGCACCTAGACCAAGTCTATCTTTGCAAATGGGCAAACCTCTCTAAAATCAGCAATCACTATCCAAATTGAACATACACATGAACACAAACAGCCCTACGTGTTCCAATTTTATATAAGAGGGATGATTTCTAAGAATGTAGATTTAGCAATACAGTATTTTTTTTTTTTTTTGGTTTATATCTCCTCTAACAAAGGCGTTCTTGAAGTATCAATATAAAAGTAACTATCATGTAATTTTATTGTAATCTCAAACTAGTATTTCAGTAAAATGTCTAAAATACCCCCCCCCTTCAAGACACACATTTTATGTATGGGAAAACATTCAAGCTTCATCCAAGTATCTTTAGTATTCCATATGTTTTAGCTCATAGCATTTGGAAAGCTTGCTCTGCTACTAAATGGTTTATAGGCAAACCTTCCTAGGTTTAAAAATAAAAATAGCAAAATGTCATCTGGCTACTAGAGCTAGTCAATGACAAAAAAAATAATAATAATAATTTAAATTATGGCCATTTAAGCTTAGCAAAATGTTTTAATTTTATGCCAATTCTATAATCTTGATTCACTATCTCAGTAATAAAATATATAATACATAAATATGGTATAGGATGAATTATTTCCCTCAAGAATATGTATGTGGACTTGACACATTACTTTCCTTAAGGGAAACAGACTTAAAATTAAGAAGTACTAGGAATATAGTTAGTTTAAGTGATAACACTTAGAAATACAGCTAAGTGGAAAAGACTGCTATTGTCTATTACTTGAGTCTAAACAAATGTTTGTTTTCTTTAGCCTCTACTCCATTTTGATACCATTGTGACAGCAGAGCCCAGGGAACTTACTTCCCACCATTTCTCCTACCCCTTATCTCCTGATTCTACTCCCTATTTGCCCAGCTCTTCTGGCCCCTGTGAGCAGAGATTAAAAAGTAGAATTTTCCTATATAAGCCAGGTCCTTTATGAGATAGTTTTGTCCTTGTTAATGTGCATTTCCTGGCTTCTGAACAACCACTAGAGAAGAATAAGCCCCTTAGAATCTCCCATGCTGAGAGCTCTTTCAACTGAGTGAATGATGGTGATTCCATTATCTGTAAGGCTCTAGAGATTGTGGATAAAGTTATAGACTCCGGAGCCAGACTGCCTAGTCACTTCCCAGACCTGCCTATCCCTTATGTTTGTACTTAGGTAAATTATTCAATTTTAATTAATTCATCCTCAAAATAGAAATAAGAATGTTAACTTCATAAAGCTGTAGAGTGAGAAAATACACCGAAAGCCTTTAGAACTGCTGGTACACAGTAGGTGGACAATGTTAGCCACTATTGCAATAATATTATTATTACTATTACTCTTATTGCTATCACCACTGCTATTACTAATGTTGAGGTAAGCAGCAGTGAAAGAAGTAAATTCTCTGGTCAATCTCCCTATGTCACAATAGAACAAAACTAACTAGACTTCTTTGGGCAAACTGTCCCGACACAGTTCTATGATATGTTAACAAGACTATGAATAGGTATGACTAGACCCAGGTGTGCACACTAACCAGCTTTCAACAAAATCCTGGCACTGTGCTGTGTACCCTCACAAAGGTTATCTTATTTGATCTTTATAACCAAGTGGAGATGAAACTTACTGAGGAAACAGATTTATGAGTCGAAGTACATTTTTTTAAAAAATCATACCAGTAGTGCTTCTGGGGAGCTTAAAGAAGAGCACAAAAAGATAAGTTACGTTTGGCTCGTGTATTCATAATAGCTCATTTTAAGTTTATTTATTTATCTCTTCCAAGAGAGAGAAAAAAGCACCCCCAACAAGGTCTTTATGCTGCAATCTACTCCCAGCTTCAGCCAGCCCAGATTCTGGGCACGTGGACTTGGTGTGCACAAGGAGGTCCCAGGACGTAAACCTGGAACCTTCGTATGTCCTTCAAGTTGCATTATTGTTGTGCTATCACTTGGCCCTCATAGTAACAGCTATTATTAACACTGTTTCCATGGAAAAGTATATAAATTCTAAACAATTTAGGCCAATGATGCTTTAAAACTCTTAGAGCATCTAGTTCATGATTTGGTAAATACATCATTTAAATGAAAGAGTAATCACATGGTAAAACACATTATCTGAATTTCAGGGATTCACCTATATAAGATTCTGGGGATAATATGCAATCCCTTTAATAACGAACTGAATTCTTTACCAAGACAAGTTTTAGATGCTCATGAGAAAAGCATTAAGTACCAGTGAATCTCATAGTAAGAAGGTTACATTTTCCTTCAGGGCACAACCATGATGGCAGTGTTGCTAAGATGCTCTATTGCACAGACTGGAACCATATGGAAGGCCCAGGCTCCATTCCTGATCTAACCCAAAGGCTAGGTGCAGAAGCATACACCTGGAATCCTGAGACTGAAGAAGATAGCCAGCTCAAGGCTGGCCTGAGCAACATAACAAGTCTAAAAAAGCTGAGTGTGGTGGTTCACATCTGCGGATCCAGCTGAGAAACTGAATGGGAGGATCACCACATAGCAAAAACCTGAATTGTGTTTTATTTTGTTTTTAAAATTTGACAGAATATGTGTGTGCTTACCAGAGAAAGACAGAAAGACAGAAAGAGAAGGAGAGGAAGAAATCACTCCCCACCATTGAGTATTGTTATATCACAATCTCTTCTCCATTTCTCCAGTCAGGATTTGGGGCATGCACACACATACACCTGGCATGTTTCTCAATCCACTGGGTACGAGACTCAAACTTCATAGTTAGCCATGTGGGAACTGGCTCTCTTAACCACTGGACCATGGGCCCCATAACTTTGAATTTAAAAAAAAAAAATCTCCTTCAATTCTTCTGATTCTATCAAGCAAAAGGTCTTAATTTAGTGCTAACAGGTGTTTAATACCTCTATAATAGTTGCTGATATTCCTTTTTAATGTAGAAAAATCTCAGACAGAGTCCTGGCAGATAACAGTATCTATTGAGTCATCAGAAAATTCATGTCACCTTTTTGTATAGAAAAACATAGAGGGGACCGGGAGGTGGCTAAGGGCAATGGATTCTCACATGGCTGACTGTGTTTGAGTCCTAGACATGACAGCTTGCTTTCATACCCTCTCTCTCTCTTTCTCTCTGGTCAAATTTAAATAAATAAATAAATCAGAAAAAATACACCATGACTTTTCTGATGACCCAATAGTTGACTAATGACTAATATATTCAAGTCCTGCTATATGTATGATGACCTCCCCTTATTCAGTGCCTCAAACTATTCCTCTACCTTTGTTCTTCAATACAAACTTACTTTCAAAATGTAGGTTCTAGCCATGTTTCAAAAGGATTACTCTTAGCTTGGCCTACCTCACAAGTCTGCTGTGAAGATCAAATTGTAGATTCTAACTCATTACTGGCTCATAAAATCAATGTTAAGAGATAATAATCAGCACTTTAAAAATGAGATAAAATGTAATGGAAAAAATTAGAGTGCACTGCACACTTCAAGATAAGAATTGATATGATAAACTTCTTTTTCAGTTTTATTTCTGTGTATGTCTGTATATAGACATGTGAGCCCTCTGTCAAAACCTAACTTTCTATGGTTAAAAATGTACAGCTTTTCCAGACAAGTCTGTTCTGTTACATTTTCAAAGAGAGAAGAGGAACTGTTTTCAAGAAAAAAGGCAGGGTCCCATATGATAAATGTAGTGACTGGCTCCTTATCCACCTACTCCACAGTATCAGTGCAGCATCAGTGTTTCCCGTCCAGGTAAATTTGACGGCAAAAAAGAAAATTCTTTATCACACCCCACACAGCTACTATAAATGCATCGAGGCAATAACTGGGGTCAACAGTTGGTGTGGTGGTTAAGGCACTGGACTCCCATATAGCCAACTATAGTTCGAGTCTTGGACCTAGCACCTTGAAAATCATGCTGGGCACATGTGGATGCATGCTCAAAATTCCAGAAGGAGAAAGGATTATGGCATAGCCACCCTTCCAGAGGAGAATTTACTTCTCACTATCCCTTTCACTGTCTCTCTGGCAAGCATGCACATGTGCTTGGTGTGATTTTGACAAACCTTAAAAAACAAACAAACAAAAAACTAACCAAACAAACAAACAAACAAAAAACAGGGCAATAACTTTAAAAATACATCTGAATTAAGATTTGATATTTACATTATTTTGTAGACTAGAGCTGTAAGCCACACACACAAAAAAAATCACCTAAAGAACAAAACTGGTAAATACTAATAATATTCTAGGAGTGGCACCATAGCATGGTGATTAAGTGGTATGCAATGGGAACTGGGTCCCACATGGGTGACAGAGGTTTGAATCCCAATCCTAGCAACTTGAAAAACACCGAGCACATGTGTATGCATGCATGCCCCAAGTCCTGGTGGGATGGAAAAATGGAGGTAAAAGGATTGCAGCATGACCACATTCCATTGGACACCCAACCCCCAGTAAACACATTCACTCTAGCAATAAAATAAATAAATAAATAAATAAATAAATAAATAAAAGTTCAAACTGTTAGGTTTAATGAAATCTTGTAATACTCTTTAATTTGAGCCTAACATATAATAAGGAAAGTTTCTAAGAAGTTTTACGAAATGTGGCAAATTGCTAAGGTAAATTTCTAATGAGAAGAAAACAAACAGGGAGAGCTCACTCTAGCAACCTAAAGTTTAGAAACTCAAATCATCACCAGTTGCATTGTTTCTCCAGTTGCAATGAATCAAAGAGTAGGTTAAAAGAAATTGTACATGGACCAGAGAACTGCTTCACATTTTTGGCTCAGACTTTACTCTCTGTATATAAAAACCCTACTAGTGGCTCTATTAACTGAACATTTAACATTTTACTATTTTGTTTATAATAGCTAAAATGTAATGTTTGGCCTCGTCAGCTTACAAAATAAATCACAGCTGTCCTAAAGCTGAGAAACATAGCTCAGAAAATCTCTCTACTAGAGAAAGGCATTCCTTATATAGGCTTTCTAGGGACTATAGTCACCACACAGTCTGACCACGTTAGATGACATAATAGCCCAATGTAGACAACTATGGGGAACTTTATTTATGCTTTATAAGACACCAAAAGTCTTTTTTTTTTTAAAGAAAGAGACAGCATTTACTTTACATTGACAGTTGATACAAGACAATAGTAATAATAATAAAAATCAATTGTTCAAAATTAGCTACAATATTACAAAATCAAAGTAGGTTTTTCCTGTTTCATGCAATCCAAATTCTCAACTCCCAAAGGGCCCACCAAAGGCATCATAACAGAGAAAGATCATATGTGTCTTCTGGGGTTGATTTCTAAATGAAACTCTCTACACCCGTGCACAACTCTTTTAAAAAATGCCTAATTTGGACCATTGGGTGCATAGTGGTCAAGTGGATCCCACATAGCTGACCACAAGGTTTGAATCCTGGACCTGGAGGCTTGAAGAACACAACAGGTGAGTGTGCACACATGCCCAAAAAAATCCAAAGAAGAAAATGGGATGAGAAGGGATTGCAGCGTGGCCATCCCCCATGGGGAGGATGCTTTTTCACTAGTGCTCTCTCTCTCTCCAGTGAGTGCACACAGCCCATAGTAAAACTAAAATAAAATTTTAAAAGTGTCTGTTCCTCTCTTAGAAATAAAATAAAAACAAAAATGCCCAATAAAAGATACTGTAAAATTAAAACCTTTATATTAGTCATTTGTCAACTAGCTTCAAAAAAAAATAAAAATCTTCAGAATCCAAATATCACCTCCACCATAACCACCATCATCCAGGAAATTACCTGGATGTCTGAAATAACCCTTAACCAGTTTCTTTACTTTCACCTTTCTCTCATATTTACTCTCATGCAAAACACAGCTAGAATAATTTCTTTAAAACTTTAATTTAGATTATATCATTCCTCTCCTAAAATATGTCTCATGACTTCCCCTTACCATCATAAGAGCACTCAAACTCCTTTACATAGACTACAAGGCTCAATTTGATCTGATATCCTTCCACCCCAAACTCCCAACTTCTTCATTCACTCTTCCCCAAGGAAATAAGCTTGTTAATCTAATCTGTGACCATGGGAAGAACTGAAAATGCCTTCAGCTTTTTCCTTTTCTTTCATGGGTACAAGCTGCCCTTAGAGAGTAATTCTCTGTTCCTCCATGCCCGAAGTCTTCTTGGAGCAGGCCTTGCTGGAGTTAGCACTGGCTGAGGCTAGATGGGCAAATCTATCCCATTCCAGGGATTAGTCATCAGTGCTTCCGGCTTTCCCCCTTTTCTTCATTCTGCAGGAAAGGCAGATTTTGATCTTCACCTTTCATGCTTTAGTGATTAGTCTTATTTCCCAATTTGTTTAGAATTGAGGGATGCTAATTATAAGGGCTATTAAACCCTAATTCGCTGAAACACAAACATGTGTGAGGCACACAGATTGTGTGTATGAGTACAGAAAAAAATCTAGAAATGCTCATCTCTAGATAGTGTAGTCTTTATAGATGACTTATTTTCTTCATACACTTTTCCATTTTATTTTCTTTTTTTTTCTTTTGTAGAGGTTTTTGCTATATGGTGCGTGCACTCGCCAGACAGACAGAGAGAGACAGAGAGACATCACCCCCCAGGGGGGATGGTCACGCCGCAATCCCTTCTCCTCCATTCTCCTCTCGGGATCTTGGGGACGCACGCACACACGCCCAGCGTGAGTTTTAAGCCACTGGGTCCGGGACGCGAACCGCGGTTGACTACATGGGAGTCCAGCGACATAGCCATTACGCTAACTGCTGGTCCCCACTTTTCCATTTTAGATGAATACTTTTAGAAATAAATATGGATACTTTATTTTTATTTTAGGTTTTTGCCATAGAGCATGTGCACTCACCAGAAAGAGAGAGAGAGACAGAGACAGAGAGAAGGAAACTGAGAAATCACGCCCCCGGGCGGGTGTCCATGCTGCCATCCTTCTCCATTCTCCTCTTGTGTTATTGGGCATGCATGGACATGTATGCAGCATAATTTTCAACTCACCGGGTCCAGGACTTAAGCCACAGTCAGTCATATGATAGTCCAGTATCTTAACCACTATGCTATCTGCTAGCTCCTAAATAAGGATACTTTTACAATAAGGAAAACAAAAAATAGGCAAAATCAGCCTTTTCTGGGGGCCATTAAATAGAGCAAAGCAGGTTTTCAGAAGAATCACAAGCTGCGTTTTGGATATAGAGTCTAATGAAATTGAAGATAGACTTACCAAATTGCTGTCTCTAATTATGATTACATACAATGCTGGTAAGACTGTCTAACCTTTATATACATAGTTTATATTGACCTTTATGTTTTGGCTAAATTAAAGTCACCAAATAGTGACAAAGAATTACATCATTCTCTCAGATTTACATAGCCCCTTAGGTCTATTTATTCAATATAATGAAAACAAAAGATTTTTCTACTTGCCTTCTTATAATGTTTATACACTTGACTCCTTAACAGTATCTCATAGTCACTTATTTTAAACTGCAATTTTTGCTTCATGACTGACTTATTTTTTTTCGGCCCTAAATATCAACCTGATAACATTTACAAATAGTCATAGGTCTTCTACTACTACTATGTTTAGTAGAAAATGCCAATTCTTTTAGCTTTACTTATAAGTTAAAATGTTTATAAAATACTTTTAAACATCTATAGAAGTCAATAAAAATGTTTACTCAATTTTAATCTTTCTTCCGTCTTTCTCAAGCAACTTTGATCAGTATATAATCACCTAAACCTACAAATTTTTCAACACTATTCATCAGTTATGATTTTTTTGTCCTATGTGTTAATATCTATGTGCCTAGGCAATAAATAAAATTTGCCTTTCTAAGGATACTGTGCAAGGTCTGTATTTCAAAATGAGGGTATGAAAGACTAGGGGTTTTTTAATCCAATCTAAATACATAGGTTATAGATAAATTAAGTTCTTAAAATTTAACTACATAGATACATACGAGGTCCCTATTACTTATGTGTCACATAACTAATAGATCCAAAGTTAAAAGATTTTTATTTCCTAAGAGCTTATAAAAGTGAAAAGCAAATTTTTGTGTTCATAACTACTTTAGACAGGGTAAGATTACTTAGTTCATCAATTCCCATAGTCCAAAGCAAAAAAAACTCAAAGTTAAAAGTTCTACTACACATGCAATTTTGAAAAGATTATAAGTCATTTTGGGGCCAGCAGGAGGTATTGTGGTCAAGGGCGCTGGATCCCACATGGCCAACCACGGTTCAAGTCCTGGACCTGGCAGCTTGCTTTCTCACTGTCCCTCTCTTTCTTACTTTCATCAAATTAGAAGAAATAAAGTTAAGTAAAATAATTCTTCAGTAAAAAGATTATGTCATTTTAACAACAAGAACATGGATCATTCATTTTTTAAACATCTTTATCAAAATATAATTCAACACCATCAAATTTAGCGACTTTAACTGTATAATTTAATGAGTTTTAGTAAATTTATAGAGTCGTGCAACCACCTCTGTAATCCAGTTTTAACATTTTCATCAGGCTTATTTGTTGTTGTTTTTGTTGTTGTTGTTGTTGTTGGTTGGAGAGGTTTTTGCTTTAGGGCGTGTGTGTTCACCAGAAAGACAGAGAGAGACAGAGAGACAGAAAGCGAGAAATCACCCCCCAGGGGGGATGGTCACGCCGCAATCCCTTCTCCTCCATTCTCCTCTCGGGATCTTGGATACGCATGCACACGCACAAGCACCCGGCATGAGTTTTAAGCCACCGGGTCTGGGACTTGAACCGTGGCTGACTATGTGGGAGTCCAGTGACATAGCCATTACGCCAACTGCTGGATCCACCGTCCGTATTTTTCTCATACATGACAGAAAAAGTTTTTCTCGGTCCCAGAAAATGTTAAGAATGATTTAACTGAGGATTCTTTTTCCATTTGAGAAAATGTCTCCTTTCTGGCCATTTTCCAAGTTAGTCCTTCTAAGTGGCAATAATACGAATACTACTTGAAATTTATTAGGATTCAATGTAAAAGAGAAAATAAAGGTATGAGCTAAAATACCCAGGATTTTATAAGCATACATACCAAGTCAACACTACTACTTTTAGCCTCTTCTGACCCACACTTACACCCACATTATGCTAACTGCTGGTCCCATTTGTTTTTGAACTATATAAAGTAACACAGCATAGCAACCTAGGAGTACAGATTCCACCGTACTTGGCTCCAAAACCCACTAGATACATGACCTTGGGCAAGGTGTTACATTTTTCTCTACTACACTACAGTCTTCCCACCTAAAATATGTGGTTAACAGTAGTCCTATAGTGTATTGCATAGTGACATTTCAGTCAACAATGGACCATAGTTACAATTGTGGCCCCATAAATTTTCACAGGGATGAAAAATTCCCATTGCCTAGTGACACCGTAGCCACCATAACCACATAGTGCAAGGCGTCACTCATGTGTTTGTGGTGATGCTGGTATGGACAAACCTAATGTACTGCCAGTCATACAAAAGTATGGCACATACGATTATTTGATAAGGATACTTGACAAGTAAAACAAACAACTGTTACTGGTTTATGTATTCAATATACTATACTTTTTAATCTTCCTTTTCTTACTTTTTTTTTTTTGGAGAGGTTTTTGCTATAGGGTAGGTGCGCTCATCGGACAGACAGAGAGAGACAGAGAGACAGAAAGCGAGAAGTCACCCCCCCCAGGGGGGGGTATGGCCACACCGCAATCCCTTCTCCTCCATTCTCCTCTCAGGACCTTGGGCATCCACGTGCCCAGCGTTAGTTTAAGCCACCGGGTCCGGGACACAAACCGTGGTCGACTACGTGGGAGTCCAGTGACATAGCCATTACGCTAACTGCTGGTCCCTTTATTGTTATTTTATAGTATACTCCTACTTACAAAAAACATGTTTAATGTAAAACAGTATGTCATATTATGCTGGCAGCTTCCTCATACATCTATGTCTTTATAACATTTCTCTTTTTTGGATTTTCGTTGTTTTTTGTTTGAATTTATTATAGGATGTGTGTGCTTGCTGTAGAAAGACAAAGAGAGGGGGTGGAGAAGTGAGAAATCTCTACCTAGGTGTAATAGCCATGCCACAATCCCTTCTCCTCCATTCTCCTCTTGGGATTTTGGGCATGACACACAAACACCCAGGGTGATTTTTTCAAACCACCAAGTCTGGGACTTGAACCACTCAGTTGGCCATGTGGGATACAGCTGGCTTACCCTCTACATCTCTTGTTGGCCTTACCTCATCTCTTGATGCAGCATTTTATCTTGTGCTTGATTTAATCTTGTGTTGTTTCATTCATCATGACCCCTCCAGTGGGATAAGATGTGGTGGTGGAAAACAGTAATATTGATGACCCTGACCTTGTATAGGCCTACATTCATACATATGTCTGTGCCTTAGTTTTTAACTAAAAAGATAAATCAGTTCATCTCTCACAGGCTTTCCATCACGGCTAAGGTCTCAGCTGTCTCTAGGTGGTGAAGTCAGCTACCATTCAGGTATCTAGCTTCCAAGTTCTAAATATGCCTTAATTTCTCTTTTCTGCTATCATCGCCTCATTAATTCTCTTCACTCATGTGGGTTTACAGTTTTAAAAGTGCCTTTCCTTTCATTTTAGTGGGGTTTCAGGAGGGAGCAGGGTTAACAAATATGTTTAACTTACTATGTTAGACTAGAAGACCTAAATCCAATTATTATATTATTCACAACCTCAAAAAAGAATAACAGGGCCAGCCCTTGGCATGGTGGTTAAGGTGGCTGAATCCCACATGGTCAATTGTGTGGCTGAGTTCCAAACACAGTAGCTTGAAAAACACACTGAATAGGCAAATGTGCACTGTGCCCCAAATCCTGAAAAGAGGTAGAAATGGAGAAGGGATTGGCACATGGTCATTTCCTAGGGCAGGTGCATTCACACTTTCTCTCTCTGTCTCTCTCTGACTCTTTAGAGAGTACACATGACTTCTTGCAAAAAATTTAAAAAAAAAAGGATAACACTGATCGATATTTAAAAAACACTTTTTCACTTAATTCTTCAAAAGGCAGTATATTTTCATTTAATAAACATTGCTTCTAATGTGATTATATGATTATATGTCACACTTTACAAGAGCATTATTATTAAAACTATAAATTTCATTATAAGAATTGACAAACTAGAACTTAAATTTAGGGCCTGCAAGTAATTTTGCACAGTTTTAATGTAATTTGTGTTTTGAATCAATGACATACATTTTTGAAAAGTAATCACTGAAAAATATGCATGTCAAAAACACTACAGAACAGTTTCTATGTCAGATGGTTTCTCTTGAATATTTGTAAGAAAAAAGTAATTACAATTCATATATCAACTCAAGCATAACTACAAATTGCATACATGGATTCTAATTTATTGATGGTGACTGTATTTTCATACAATGAATGACTGGCTATAGCAAGGGACTTAGTTCCTTATCATCCTCAATCATACAAGTATTCTCCAAAGGATCTGTCAAACTCAGATTCACAAGACTTTCACAGCCAAAGTTAAATCATATACTTAAATCTAACTTCATCATTCTAAAAACATATGTAAGTAGTCTATGAGCTAAAAAGAAAAAGTCCAACAGCTATTAAGAAGCTGTTATGGGACCAGCAGATGGTGTAATGGCTACGTCGCTGGTATCCCATGGTGTCGATCGTGGTTCGAGTCCCAGCCCTGGTGGCTTAAACTCACGCAGGCTCATATGTGTGCATGCCAAAGATCCCAAGAGGAGAATGAGGAAGAGGGATTGTGGCATGGCCAACCCTCCTGAGGGTGCTTTCTTGCTTTCTGTCTCTCTGGGGAGCTCACTTACACTATAGCAAAATCCTATTCAAAAAAATAAAGAAGCTGTTATGTGGACCAGAAGATGGAGTAACGATTATGACACTGGACTCCCACATGGTCAACTATGGTTTGAGTCCCAGACTCGATGACTTAAAACTCATGCCAGGTATGCGTGTGTGTGCGCATGCACATGTGCCTAAGATCCCAAGAGGAGAATGGAGGAGAAGGGACTACAGCATGGCCATCCTTCCAGGGGGATGAGAGGGGTGATGATTTCTCCCTTTCTGTCTCTCTGTCTCTGTTTCTCTAGCAAGCACATGAACGCTATAGAAAAATCTCTCTTAAGAAAAAAACATAAAAACAAAAAGAAACAAGAAGCTGATATGGAGACCAGTAGATGGCTCAGAGGTTGCGGCACTTGACTCCCATATGGCTGACCACAGTTCAAGTCCCTTTTTTAAAGGGGCTGAAAGCAGTTGTTTTCGGTTAAAATAATTTTGAAGGGAAATTTTAAAATTAAATATGAGTTGTTCACACATCTTCACATTTGTAGGTGATAAATAAATATGTAATAAAATGTTTTACAAGGGGTCAGTAGGTGGTGTGGAGTTTAATGCACTAGACTTTCACATGGCCGACCATGGTTGACTCCCTGATCTGGGGGCTTAAAAACCATGCTAGTTGTGTGTGACTGCATGCCTAAAATCCCGGGAGGAGACTGGAGAAGGAATTGTGGCATGGCCAATCCCTCCTCAACGGTAGGGGCGATTTCTTTTCTTTTCTTTTTTTTTTTGGAGAGGTTTTTGCTATAGGGCACGTGCGCTTGCCAGACAGACAGAGAGAGACAGAGAGACAGAAAGCGAGAAATCAACCCCCAGGGGGGATGACCACGCCACAATCCCTTCTCCTCCATTCTCTTCTCGGGTTCTTGGGCACGCACGCACACGCGCCCGGCGTGAGTTTTAAGCCATGGGGTCTGGGATATGAACTGCGACTACGTGGGAGTCCAGCAACATAGCCATTACGCTAACTGCTGGTCCCGGGGCTGATTTCTTACTCTGAATCTCTCTCTTTCTCTTTTATCATTTCTGATAAGTGCACGCATCCTATGGCAAAAAAATAAAGTTTTCCAAATCAAAACTACATGACTCTTTAAAATTGTGCAACACAAAACAAGACTGGAAACAAGGATTAGATACTATGTGCTAAAAATATTTCAATTGCATTATTTTTTTTAATCTTTTAAAATCTTTAGCAATAGGTTAATACTTCTTTTGATAGCAGTTTAGGTTGTTCTAGCTGGTATAAAAGAGAAGTAAATATAAGAAACCTCCTTCATAAAATTCTTCCTTCTGGCTAACAGCTGTTGATAGAAATAACAAACTCTGCAGAAATAGTAATTAATTTGTTGCTAGGCATGAGATTGAGAGACCTGACCCAGAGAAAGACAAACATGTTTTTTCAGGGTGCAAAGAGACAGTTGTTCCTTTTATATAGTTTTGAGAGCAGGAGAGTTGTCAATCAGCATAAGGAGTCTTTTACATTGGTCTGGCACCAAAACATGGGAGATCTGGAAGCAGAGGCTTGTAGGTTATAGGTGAGTTTGAAATTCTTAGATTAGTAATTAATTAAAGAAAAACACAAATCTCTTCCAGAAAGAAATCAGCAGAAGAATGTGCTTTACTCTAAGAGATGAGGACGTTTACTATGCAACATAAAAACACTGTGCCTGAGACATATCACTGTCAGTGGACCTAACGGTCAGCCAATGTTCATAGGCTTCTGTTAATGTTTGTAGGCATGACTGTCCCAGGCCCTCTGCAAATAACTTGAATAGAGAAAAGCAGACAGAATCCTGTCCTCATAGTCTGTATTAGTGCATGTACTTATTGAATCTCCATAAAAGTAAATACCGTTTTTATTATTAGTGGCTATGACAACTTCACAAGAATGTCCAAAAACCAGCAAAAAGAAGCAAATATTAGCTATCTAAAATCCATTACGGAAAGTAGATTACTAATGGTATGAAAACTTGGCTTGAATTAGTTAACTTGAGTGGTGAGAGAAGGAATAATACTACATTACGACAACTTAACAGAAAATACTACTAAAAGTAAATTTTTAAATCTTGAAAATCACCTTAATAAATTGGGTTGTTGGAAAAGTCATGACATAGGTTTTCTAAGCAAAAATGTGTCATTCTTAACTTTTCCAGCAACCCATTAAATAAGGCATACCAGGCAATGTCCAACAGTGAGGAATGATTATAGGAGACTTTAAGCAACTCATAGGCACTCAGAAACTTACCTGCCAGTGCCCCCTACCCCCGCCACATTCTTTTCATTCTACTTTATTTTTCTTTGTAGTATTTATAATTACATCCAAATTAGCTTGCTGGTGATTCTATTGTAGAAGAGAAGATTTAAGATTGTTTTGAGAAGCAAGAGTCTGAAGAGTCTTTCAACGTGACTTTTCATACAGAATAACTCTTATGTTCTGCTTTGTTCAGTAAAATTTCAACATTATTAATCTGCAATTCCAATTAATCCTATTGCTTATCCAAACTTTATACCTCCAGAGGCCCTGGCTATGACTGCCCACCCAGACCACTGTCTTTCCCAAGTCTTCCATATTCCAGTCACTATGTAAGACAGCATCCAGTCATAAAGTGTCTTATAGATTATCCCTTAACTTTTTTTGCAAATTAATTATGAATTTAAATTTCCTTTGTCTTATTCTCAGTTAGGTGGTAGGTGTTCAAAAACACAAGTGGAACTCTTCCTGATTTAGATAGATAGTAGATGGATACACATATAGGGATATAGAGAAAAGTATAGAAATATACATACCAGGTAATTTATAAGCATTAAGGAACAGGGAAAGATAGAACAAAGAGAATAAAGAAGTAGCAAATAAAATAACAATAAACAAAAGTACAAAAAGTTTTCAAAAGTACATATTTCATATATATAAAATTACATATTTCATTTAAATACATTTTGGAAAAAAAAAACCCAAATAGAACTGTATTTATTCACTCACCAGGTTGTTTCATGCTTTAACATGAAAAAAGCAAACTGTGATTTGTTATACAAAACAAAAGCTTTCTAACCTACACATATTCTTGTAGACAGATTACTAAGAGGAAAGTTACATTTTAATCTATATATCCTAATAGATATACTAGGAGGAAAGTTACAGAAGGATATCAATCAAGCTTTTAACATGGGTTATTTGACAGTAGTCAGAAATTTTTAAAGATCTGTAGTATGCTGGATATAAGCTACTGCTGGTGACTATTTCCTGTGTTCTCTCCCCTCCATACTTATTCTCTTATTCACCAGAGACTTGAGATACCCAGAAACTAATCTTTTTTTTTCTTTTTGGAGAGGTTTTTTGCTATAGGGCGCATGCGCTTGCCAGACAGACAGAGAGAGACATAGAGACAGAAAGCGAGAAATCACCCCCCAGGGGGGATGGTCACGCCGCAATCCCTTCTCCTCCATTCTCCTCTCAGGATCTCGGGCACGCATGCACACACGCGCAACGTGAGTTTTAAGCCACCGGGTCCGGGATGCGAACCGCGGTCGACTACGTGGGAGTCCAGCGACATAGCTATTACACTGACTGCTGGTTCCCAAAACTAATCTCTTGATGTGATCACTGGTCCTTGTTTCAGCCTTCTCTGAGCCACTCTCTGGTACAGCTGAGCAAGTGGACACTGACCAGGCATGAGCTGGAGAAAAGCCCCTGCAGTATCTATTAGGCTTGAGTATTTCCTGGAAAGGCACTATAATATGTCATGAATTTTCTAAAACGGACAGCCCCAGAATCTAGGCAGAGGTTGCAGGCAAACAGAACAACAGGTAAAATTCAGATAGTGGGTCAAGTTAATCATAGAGCTTAATGCCAAATAAAACAACCTTGCATATCATTCCCTCCCATCATGTGCCTACAGAAAGCAAAACTTCATGAATATGATGGATCTCACTTTCCTGACAAAAGCTTAGTCTACAAATAGTAATTGCAATACAAGAAAATATTGTATGCTCTTTTATTAGAGTCTAGCATACTGTAGGTTATAATATCTTTATATGATATTAAAGAGCATCAACACTACTTTGAGCAAACTAAGTCCAAAGGATAAATTTGACAAGTATTTTAATATGAACAGAAGAAGTCATTAGATATTCACAGAACTATATATGCTGTATTATTTTGAAAGTCAGAAATTACACATGGGAGAGAAGTAAAATGTTTTGAAAAATCCAGTTGCTATTAGCTGATGCAACATCAGTCATATAAAGATTGTGCATTTATTAATCATTAAAGATACACTAAAGATGACCTCAGTATCTCACTCTTTTTTTCTCCCATAAGACTCACTTATGTGAACATTCCTCATTGTGTTTTCACATAATTTATTATACTATTATTTTTTTTTTGGAGAGGTTTTTGCTATAGGGCGTGTGTGCTCCCCAGACAGACAGAGAGAGACAGAGAGACAGAAAGCGAGAAACCACCCCCCAGGGGGGATGGCCACACCGCAGTCCCTTCTCCTCCATTCTCCTCTAGGGATCTTGGGCACACACGCACATGCGCCCGGCATGAGTTTAACTATTATTTTTAATAACTTCTTAGAAATTAACTGACCGTCTCATTTTATTTTATGTTACCTTTTTTAAACATACTTATTTACTCATTCATTTAGCAAGGAGTTCTTGAAGGTTTGTGTTATACGAGGCACTATTCTTTGCTCTGAGAATACAGAAGAAGCAAAACACAATAGTATTTTCCCTTATGGAACCAATATTTTGCACGGAAGCAGCCAAAAAAAGAATAAAGAGAAACATGACAGTCGGAGAGCTGCCCCAGTAAGAAGGCTACTGGTTCATGTCTGGAGACCTTGGTGAGTACACAGGGGATGTATGTATTCATGATTTGGGGCTGGCTTAGGCTGGGGTGGATAACAGCATAAAGACCCCATTAGAAATGCTATGTGTCTCTGCCTCTGTTTCTCTCCATCATGGAAAAAATACTTAAACGTGAAAAATAAGTAAAACATCAAGTATAGCCTGTCAGATAGTGATCAGCACTAACAAAGAAAATTAGATGGAAAAGAAGTACTACTGTGGGGAGAAGGCCTTGCTGAGAAGAGGAAATTCAGCAAAGAACTGAATGAGTGGAAGGAAACAGTTATATCTGGGAGAAGTGCTGAAGACTGAAGGAATTCAAATGTGCAAAGGCCCTGAATCAGGGTGTAATCTGTTACCTCTCCTATGATATCGCCTACTCTTCTGCCTCTCTTCTCTACTCTAACCAGCCGCTGGCCACCTTGGTCTAGCTCAAATATACATTCATGCACAGAGAGTGCAGAACAGGAGAGTGGTGAAGACCCATGGGAGCCCCTTTAAAGAAGTCTTTTCGAATTGAAAGGCAGGCTGTAGTCCTATGAATAAAATGGACTGTGGATCAACACTAACTCCTTTTAAGTAGCAATGTACAAGAGAATTTTTTGCATTGATGGAATGTTCTATATCTACGTTGCTTAATAGTCACATGAGGTTATTAGGCACTTGAAAAGTGGCTAGTATGATGAAGGAACTGGAATTTTTTGCATTTTCTTATAATTAATTAAAATTGATAAAGTCAAACGTGGCTAGTAGATGGTATACTGACCAACCTCATTCCAGAGTAAAGGTAGGTCTTGAGAAAACAAGAGTTTCTCATTAACAGGGTACCTTAATTAATCATTGCATTTCTAACAGAAATACCTAAGACTAGAAGGTTTACAGGGGAAAAAAAGTTTATTAAGTCCAATTCTGGCAGTTGTAAGGTCCTACACTGAAGGCCTGGCATTAGGCTGGCCTACAGCATTGCCAGTGGAAGCCCTGAAGATGGCAGCTGTGTGGAGAAAGAGACAACTGCAAGCAGCTCTCTCTTCTATAGCAACAAGCTCTCACAAAAACTAACTTCTCATACAAACTAGAACTCACTAGGTCTTTCGAGACATCATTAATCTATTCATGAAAATGTTGCCTCTATGATAAAAATCAACAGGATCCAGTCACTGTCCACTAGGTCTAACCACCTCCCAATATCAAATCCCAAGACATGAAACCTTGGGGAACAAACCATATCCAAACTTTAACATAGAGATACCATACTTTTTTTTTTTTTTTAAAGAGATGTTTGCTATAGTGTGCATGCACTCACCAGAGAAACAGAGAGATACAGTGACAGAAAGTGAGAAATCACCCCCTAGGGAGGATGGCCACACCGCAATCCCTTCTCTATTCTCCTCTCAGGATTTTGGGCATGCACACACATGCACCTGGTATGAGTCTCATGCTGCTAGGAGTCTTGAGCTGCTGGGTCTGGGACTAGAACCGCATCAACCACGTGGGAGTCCACAACAACCAGCCATCTACTGGCCCTGAGACACTTTACTTCTAAAGAAATATGTTTTATTTAGTTTGCTAAAGTTCAAGCTGGTCTGATAAAGATCCTATCATTAAATGTGACAATTATGAGAGATTTACTTAATCATCACATATATTAGCCATTATCTACCAAGTAATTCTTCGGCTACTGAATGGAATAACTATTGCTATTAGACTTTCCTACTTCAACATTAGTATTTCCCTGTAGATTACTTTTTTTAAAATTATTTATTTAATTATTTAATTTTTATCCTTTTTTTTTTTTTTTACCAGAGAGAAACAAAGAAGGAAATGAGAAAGTAAGCCGCCAGGTCCAGGACTTGAAATAGGTCAGCTATGTGGGAATCCAGCACTCAAGCCACCACTCCACCTGCCAGCCCTTAGATGACTTTTTTTTATTGCTCAAATAATAGTTAAGAAAATTGTTTTAAATCTGTTTTAAAATCAAGCTGTGTTTCCTGCTAAAAAGATTTTCCTTCTCGATTTTGTTTTTAGTTGACAAACATTTACATGCACATGTAAAAATATGAATGAGATGTAACTAAGGGGATATAGTATAATAAACTATACATTCATGTCTTATCAAATTCTAACAAAACAGAATCAAAGACTGTGATTAGTAGACTGGCTTAAGAGATATTTTCCAAGGACCAGCAGTTAGCGTAATGGCTATGTCGCTGGAATTCCACGTAGTCGACCACAGTTCGAGACCTGGACCCGGTGGCTTAAACTCACACTGGGCGTGTGTGCGTGTGTGCCCAAGATCCCGAGAGAATGGAGAAAAAGGGATTGCAGCATGGCCAACCCCCTTGGGGGGTGATTTCTCGCTTTCTGTCTATCTCTCTTTGTCTTTCTGGAGAGCATACACACCCTAAAGCAAAAAAAAAAAAGATATTTTCTGGAAATTGGCATTCAAAAGGGTTTGTTTTCTATAAAACTGGAAATAGATACTTATTTCAAAATATGCAAAGCCTATCTTTAAAAACTATTTTCAACTTTATGAAAATATGAATGTTCTAAGAGGAAGAAACATATATACGCAGAGTACCAAAAACACTATTAAAGTTATACCAAAAAAAATGCATATTTTAGAATTTCTATGTTTAAATCAGCAACACCCAGAGACGATGAAAGCCAGTTGCTAAAAAATTTATTGCTTGGATAAAACTCAGTTTACAATTCAAAGGAGTTTTAAGATCTCTGTTCTGTTATGAAGCTTTATGGAGTTTATAGTGGAAAGAAAACAGAAATAAAAAGCTCTGACAAACAGAAAATGCCAAAGATACTTCCAGAATAATCAACAAGGATTTTCTTGCCCCATCATTATTTTTTACCTTATTTCCAACACAAGTGACTTCAACTCATTTGCCTGAAAACATAACTATGTTTTCTGGTATCTCTTTCAAATGGAAATGTTAAGTGGACAAAGTTGAATAGAGTGGATAAGTGTGTGTGTATAGGTGTGTGTGTGTATAGATGTATGTGTGCACACATGTGCATTTATTTATTTAAACAAGAATATAAGCTCCATGAAAGCAGGGATTTTGATAAGCATTTGCAGCATCCAGAGGAGTACCTGGTACATAATACATACTCAATAAGTATTTACTGAATTAATAATTTGATCATAACTTTTATTAAAACAAAGATATCTTAAGTATAAAATAACATTTGTGCAAAATTTTTAACAGTGGTGATCTAGATTC
>NW_006160001.1:2975130-3005508 GCF_000334495.1 Tupaia belangeri chinensis
TTCCCTACCATTTATTCAATACAATGTATAGATTTTAAATCCATACATATTTTCAAAGCCTTTTAAAAACTTGTACAATGTGGGAACCAGCAGTTAGCGTAATGGCTATGTCGCTGGACTCCCACGTAGTCGACCGCGGTTTGTGTCCCGGACCCGGTGGCTTAAAACTCACGCCGGGCACGTGTGCGTGCGTGCCCAAGATCCCGAGAGGAGAATGGAGGAGAAGGGAATGCGGCGTGGCCATCCCCTCGGGGGGGTGATTTCTTGCTTTCTGTCTCTATGTCTCTCTGTCTGTCTGGCGAGTGCACGCGCCCTACAGTGAAAATCTCTCCAAAAAAAAAAAAAAAAAGAAGTTAAAAAAAAAACTTGTACAATGTAATATAAACAAGATTATGATGATAATAAATAAATTTAAAAAACAAAAACAATTTTAAAAATCTTGTTATAAAGTTTTTTTTTAAGCTTATTGGTAACTAACAGAATTAGCTAAGGGCTTTTATATTCATTATTTCTATGGGTTCTAGATCCCTTCTAATTACAAAATTTATTTATTTTCATAATGACCTAAAACTGAAAAATGAAAACCCAAAACCTATTCAAATAGAATGTCATAAAATACTAAGATAAATATTATTCAAATAACTACAGAAATAATTGTAAGACAATTGATGGATCATCCAAAACTTTGCATGTTGTTCCTAAATCTTCCAAAGGGTGTTTTCTAATTCTCTTAGCCTTATTTTATACTCCTGTCATTTTTAAAATCAAAATAATTCAGATGCCATATAATAAACTGCACTATGCTTTTTAAATTTTATAGTAAAAGTGAACTACTTCTAAAAATGAAATCTAATATATACTGGAACATACTGAAATCCAATGTTTGCTGCAAGGCTGTTTATTGCAAAAGTCCCAATGTTTCAACCGAAGTTTAAATTAGGTCTAAACTCAGGTAACTGAACTTCATAATATTTGACCATGATGTTTATAAAGTGACCATATTCTAAGAAAATAAGGTTCAAATATCCTTGACTTACAGTTAAATTTCGGTCCCAGATCTGTATGCTTCCATTCTGGCAGGCAGCTGCTACGAGGTTTCCATCTCTACTATATGTACACGTAGTAGGAACGACTTTTTTACCCTGCATGGTCCGTGGTTTAAACACACTTTTTTGCTTCTTTGGATTTTCAACTTCCCATAGCCTCACAGTCCTAAAAAGAATCAGGAGATCTGTATTTATAAAAAAGAAGAGAGGGATCAGCATTTGGCATAATGGCTATGTTGCTGGACTCCCATGTAGTCGACTGCGGTTCGAGTCCCGGACCTGGTGGCTTAAACTCACGCCAGGCACGTGTGCGTGCATGCCCAAGATCTTGAGAAGAGAATGGAGGAGAAGGGATTGCAGCGAGGCCATCCCCCCTGGGGGGTGATTTCTCATTTTCTGTCTCTCTGTCTCGCTCTGTCTTTCTGGCAAGTGCACGCACCCTATAGCAAAAAACTCTCCAAAAAAATAAGAGAGTTTAAAATAGGGATGAATCCCATAAGGAATTCATCACCTTAAAGCATATTAATGTAAATTTTTAAAATAAAACAAAGCATTCTCCAGAGCCAGCAGGTGGTTCAATGGTTAAGGTGCTCAACTCCCATGTGGCAGACTACAGTTTGAGTCCCAGACCAGGAGGCTTGAAGATCATGCTAAGAGAATGTGCACGTGTGCCCAGAATAGATAAAATGGAAGAGAAGGAATTGCAGCAAGGCCATCTCCCTGAGAGGTGATTTCTCACTTTCCTTCTCTCTGTCTCTCTCCAGTAAGCATATCCTGTGGGAAAAAAAAAAAAAAAAAACTTAAAAAAAGGAAAGAAAGCATTCTACTGTAAAACAAAAATATTTTCCTGTAAAACACTGTCCACTTATAAATGAGGTTTCCCATGGAAATAAAGTGAACCATCTGAACTGTGCCATCATTAAATCAAAAAGTAAGTAAAAATTTAGTATCAAACCTATAATTTATTAGTTCTGCCCCTCAAAAGCAATAGTCTCTACTTTCTTCTGACTGTACACCTTGAGTAATAAAATTCCTGAATATATGCTACCTATATACACACCTTAATCTATAAATTACTTACATATGTTAATACGCTGTCCTATAACATACATTTAAAAAAAAAAACTGAAAAAGAAGTGGGCGAGCAGGTAGCATGAAGATTAAGGCACTAGATCTCACATGGCCACCTGCACAGTTTCAGTCCTAGACCAGGCAACTTGAAAATCACAACAGGGGAGCTGAGATCTAGTGAATTCAGAGATAAGAGCAATAAAGATGTTCTGTTAAGAATCCACCCTGCCATGGGAACTAGCAGTTAGCGTAATGGCTATGTCGCTGGATCCCCACGTAGTTGACCGTGGTTCGTGTCCTGGACCCGGTGGCTTAGAACTCACACCAGGCACATGTGCATGCGTGCGTGCCCAAGATCCCGAGAGGAGAATGGAAGAGAAGGGATTGTGGTGTGACCATCCCCCCTGGGGGGTGATTTCTCGCTGTCTCTGTCTCTCTCTGTCTGGCAAGCGCACGCTCCCTATAGCGAAAACCTCTCAAAAAAAAAAAAAATCCTTAAAAAAGAATCCACCCTGCCATGAAAAGGCAGGCAGTCAGAAGACTGAGTCAGCCATGAGACCTGAAATCTAGTGTTTTCAGAGATAAGAGCAATTAAGACATTCTGCTGAGAATCTACCCTGGTAGAGCCCTGTCTCCTCCTCTCTGTCTCCTGCTGTTTCTTTCTGCCTTTCTGTCTCTGCCTTTTCATTTTTGTTAAATTTTTCTTTTAAAAAAAAATTTTAAGGTAAAGTTTTCTTTAGGCTTTGAAATACTCCTTTATCTTGGTAATAATCCCCTTCCCTCTCCCTCTCCCATCTACGCAAAAAAAGGCCGGCCAGAAGACTGAGTCTGCCATGAGGAGCTGAGATCAAGCGCCACGCGGTTTTCATTTTTTGCTTTTTATAATTAATAAATAAATAATTTTTGTTTGCTTTATCCATTTTTCTTTTTCTTTCTCTTTTTCTCTGTTTTCTTATCCTTTTTCTTTTACCACATCACTTTGCTGCTCAGCTTCCACTTATTGAGTGTCTAGACAAGTCTAAATGAAAAGTTGCAAAATCTCAATACTATTTGGGTCCTCATATTCCACAACTCCCACTGAATCTATGTCATAAAGGGAGAAAAAAATGCAAGACCAAAGAGTTTGCAGACTACATCCTCCTCCTGTGCGACTCTGATCGCTCAGACTGATCTTCGAGAAATTAGGAAGAAATGAATAACCCATCAGATGACTAGAAATCACCACAGGGCGACAAGAAATATGCAAAACCAAGAAAATACCTCACCCCCTAGGAAAAAGACTAACTCCTCTTCATCCACAGACAGTACAATGGAAATCATGGAAATGTCTGATAAAGAATTTAGAGTATTCATAATGTTAAAACTAACAGAGATGGAAGAGAAGAGGGACAATGAACACCAGAAGAAAAAGCCAATGAGCCCCAGGAGGTGAGGAATTTCTTTCAAGAGCTGAAAGAGGAAACACACACCACAGAAGAGTCAAATGGAACTGTCGGAGATGAATGCTACAATACAGGAAGTCAAAACCTCCTTTGAAAGTATTAAAAGCAGACTAGATCATACAGAAAACAGAATCTCGGATGTAGAAGATGGGATCGCTGGAGTAGTTATATCCACCACAAAGACTGAGAAAATAGACCAAAAAAATGAGAATAATATAAGAGAAATACTAGATACCATTAAACATCCAAACATCTGGATAATCAGTATCCCAGAAGGTGAAGAGACTAATAAGGGCATTGACAACCTACTCCATGAAATCCTGGAAGAAAACTTCCCAAAGCTAAAGAGGCATTCAGAGATCCAGACCCAAGAAATACAAAGGACCCCAAATAATATCAACCCAAGAAGATTTCTCTAAGACACATTATAGTCAGATTGACTAAAACCACAGACAAAGACAAGATATTCAGACTGGAAAGAGAAAAATCTCATGTTACGTACAAAGGATATCCCATCAGGCTAACAGCGGACCTCGCATCGGAAACAATTCAAGCAAGGAAAGAATGGGAAAATATATTCAAAATGTTCAGTGAAAAACAATTTCAACCAAGAATACTATACCCGGCAAGATTATCCTTTATATGGGAAGAGAAGACAAGAACATTCTCAGATAAACAAAATCTGAAAGAATTAACCAACACCAGACCAGCTCTCCAAGAAGTTCTAAAGGGAGTGCTATCCCAGGAAAATTCTGACACACAGAAATAAGAGTTCTAAAACAGTTAAGAAAATGGCCAGCTTAATGGTAGGGACAAGTACAGAATTGAATGTTATCTTCCAAATTTAAACGGAGAGATCAGACCACAGCAGAAGATAAAGTACATGAGCTTGAACTGGTGAAACAGAACTTTATAACTTTTGACTAAAACATTACTGACCTTCTATGCTTTGTTTTCCAGTGTTAAGGAGTTTTGTCTTTTCTTAAGTTGTGGACAGGTCTATGTACCTACTATACAAACAGAATCCTAACCTGTTTCCTGGCTTTAAGTATTAAGCAAAGTTCACTTAATATTTTTTTTATTTTGATTTATTAAAGCTAAAACTGCCTTTCTTGAAATTAAAAAGCATATTTAAAAAAATACCTACTTGGTAACCACAGTAAGCTATACAGCCTCAGCTACATGCTATTTTCTAGTATATTCTTTCTATCCACAGGATTTCATGTCTAACTTTTGTTCACAGATATGTATGCATCAGCTGAATTTACTATCGATAGTATTTAGATTAATTAAGATATTATATATATATAAAACAAGAAACACACACATGCACAATAAACAAGAAGTGGAAAACTATTTGTTGACAATAACATGTATGTTTTAACCACTTTAGAACGTATTCTGGCTGGAAATTCGCATTTTATATGCTGTAGAGATGTCCAGTGAAAGTATGTAAAATAAAATAAAATAATTTAAAAAATATATAATTAAAAAAGAAAAGAAAATCACAACAGGGGTATGTATGCATGTGTGCCCAAGATCCTGAAAAGAGAATGGAGTAGAAGGGATTGTGGTGTGGCCATTTCCCCTGGAGGAAATCGCCTCTCTCTCTGGTGAGTGCACACTCTCTATAGCAAAACTAAAACAAAACAAACAAAAAACCTCTCTCTCTCTCTCTCTCTCTCTCTTACACACACACACACACACACACACACACACACTCATACTCTAAGATCCAGGCAAAGAGTTCAAGTCTCTGGAGGAATAACAGAAAGACAGTTGTCTGTTCCTGAGCTTTCACCAAATGAGAATCAACAGCTGTCTAGTACTGGAGCAAAGACAGAACATCTTCCTACTGACAGTCCAAGTAAAGGAGCACTGTCATCAAAAGAGGGTAGAACAAAAGCTATACAAGCCAGGTGGACGGGGGATGCAAAATATACAAAAACAAAGGTGAAATCAACAACTTCCTAACATGAATTATGAAGTCAAGCTATGAACCCACATCTTTAAAGTTCTAAAAGAAAAAGCAAATTATTAACACAATATTCTATTTTTTGTAAAATATATTAGGAAATACATTTCAAAATTAAGGTGAAGTCATGACTTTTTCAGATAGACAAACACTGCAAGTGTTACAGTTTTACAAAGAGAGCTATGATTCACTTTAGTTAGTTTTTATATGTGTTACAGTACAAGGTATGGGTCAAGGTTGATTTTTTAAAAAATTTTGTACATGGATATACAACACTTCCAGCACTATTTCTATCTGAGCATTATAAAGCCTGCCTTCTACTGAAAGTACTCTGTATTGGGTATTTATGTTTTGTTTCTGTTCAGTTTATTTCACACAGTTAAAAGGTAAGGAAATGGAGGAAGACTACATGAATCTTTTCTACCCTCTGTTCTGTAACAGCAGGGATAAATTATGGTAGTTTCCCTTTTTTATAACTGAATATCCCCAAATGTCAGATGATACTTTAGAATTAGGAAAGGCCCCACACAAGCACAAAGTATCATTATCTGGCTTGTTTAAAGTTCTTCATCTCTAAAACTGAGATAATAATACCAACAATGAGGGGCTATGAAGATTAAATAAGATTAGGGATATAAATGTGTCTAGGACAATATTTGGAACATAGTAGGCATTCAAAAACCTACTCCTGTCTGTTCTTCCTCTTAGACCATACATAACATATCAAAGCTAATAAACCCAACAACTAAGTATTTCCATCTATTTTAGTGGTATATGAACAGTTTGGGAAGGTTATTGGAAAAATGGAAAAGAAAAAAAGCAATTTACCTAGCATATAGATACATAAAATACATATTTATGCACCATCTGATAGTGACTAATTACATTTTGGTTTTATGGCTCTAGTTCTCTGAATCTATGCCTAAAAAAAGGATGTTAAAGTGCTAGACCATTAGGTATCTGTCAAAACATTTTATGCTGAAGACCATATATTTTGAAACTTGGAGTGAGATCTAGTCTTGTAAAATTAAAACTGTGTTTCATAAAAAAGATTTAAAAATAGAAGAAGGATCTGCCTGGGCCTTCCTGGACATATAATGAAAACATCCAGAAGACAAGAAAAAGACACAGGTGGGGTCATTACATTGCCCCAGGCACAAATGCTTTTTGTCTTAAAATTCTGAATTCTTTCCAGATACAAGTTCTACATTTTCTGGCATCTGCTGCATAAATGCATCACAGCATTTGGCAGAAGTCAAGGGAAGCATTAATTTTGCATGGAAATCACTTAAGAGATCTCGGTTTTTACTTTTCTCAAAAGACTATTACAAGCAACTTAATGATGTAAGAGTCTGAAACCTGCTGGCTCTCTTGGCAAAACAAATCCAACAAGAACGACCTTCTTTTCAAAAGTGCCCAAATATTAAAATATTGACATTCCATAGAAATGAGAAAAATATTCTAGCTTCTATATAAACCAATAATCATCTTTATAAACACATACTTGACAAACAATTTGTATATACACACAGAGAAATAGCAATAAGAATATAATTGCATTTGTTTGGTAGTAATGCTTTTTCTTACATTTACTGAAGGTGTTTGGTTCTGGAACAAACTCTCAGAATATTTGTTCAATTAATAGGTTTGAAAAAGTAAAAAAGCATTATGAAATCTAAAGTTAGAATCAAGAGTAAATGTTGTAATAAATAGCCACTTACATCTTACGTTTAAGGCCAAGTGATGTTCAGCAAAGGTGCCAAAACAATTCAATGGAAAAATAATAGTTTTATCAACAATGATCCTGGGACAACTGGCTATCCATGTGTAAAATGGTGAGCTTGGATCCTTTCTTCACATTATACAAAAATTAACTCAAGTTTGACCACAGGCAAGTCTTCTTAGATATAAAAGAGTTAATCTTTATGAGCTACTATTAAGAAATAAGTTCTTACATAGAATGTCAAAAGCGTAAATGATCAAAGAGGGGAAAACAATTTGGACTTCATCAAAATTAAAATCTTTGTGCTTCAAAAGATACCATGATACCATCAAGAAAGTAAAAAGACAAAGACTTGGAATACATTTGCAAATTACATAACAGATAAGGTACTAATATGTAGAATATTAAAAGAACATTACCAATTAAATAAAAATAAACACAATTTTTAATAACTTATTTATTAAATTCCATTTCTTGTGATTATTATTATTATTATTATTATTATGTATTTTAATTTGATCAGACAGAGAGAGAGAGAGAAAGGGAAAGTAAGAGAGCAAGCCGCCAGGTCTGGGTCTTGAACCATAGTCAGCCATGTTTGAGTCCAGCATCCTTAATCCTCATGCCACCTGCAGGCCCGAATTTTTAAAAGGCCAAATATTTGAATATATATTTCACTAAAGAAGATATACAAATACTCAATAATGTATGCAAAGACCCTTGACATCAGTCATTAAAAAGTGCAAATCAACTTTAGCTTCTACATATAAGAGAAAACATAGTAATTCTCTTTCTTTGCCTGGTATTTCATTTAGGTTAATGTTTTCCATAGTCACACATGTGTCACAAATGACAGGATTTTTATAACTGATTAGTATTCCACTGTGTACATATACCACTATTTAAAAATCCACTCGTTTTTAGACATTTAGATTGATTTTTATTCCATATCTTGGCTATTGTGACTAATGTTGCAATAAAAATAAGGGTGTAGATTATCTCTTGGACATACTGATTTTCTTTCTTCTAGACATATACTGAAAGGCAGGATTGTTGAATCATATGATATTTCTATTCTTAGTTTTTTGGAGACTCTCCATACTGTTTTTCATAGTGACTATACTAACTTACACATCCACCAACACTGTATAAGAGTTCATTCCAAGACAAATTAGTGAAAAAAAGTACATCTTTTCAATGAACAGTACTGGGAAAACGATATTCATCTGTAGAAGACTGAAACTAGAACCTTTACTCTCATCACATGCAAAAATTAACTCAAAATGGATTAAAGACTTAAGCGTAACACTGAAAACAAAACACATAAAACAACTTGAAGAAAACATAGGACAAACACTTCAAGATATTAGTTTAGGCAAAGATTTCTTAAATAAGACTTCTAAAGCATGAGCAATATATAGAATGAGTGGTACTATATCAAGCTATAAAAAGCTTCTGTACAGTAATGGAAACAATCAACACAGTAAGAAAACAACCTACAGAATGGGAGACACAATTTACAAATTAAACGACTCACCAGGGATTAATAACAAGAATATAAAAGAAACTCAAACAGCTTGCCTACACAAAAACAATCCAATTTAAAAATAGGCAATTAAGCTGAACAGACAATTCTCAAAGGAAGATATATAAACGACCAAAAACGAATGTCCAATATCACTTATAATAAGGGAAATGCAAATCAAAACCACAATAAGATATTATCTTGCACCAGTCAAATGGCTATTATTAAAAACAGAATAAAACAAGTGGCTGGTGAGGCTGTGGGAAAATGAGGAACCCTCATTCACTATTGGTGGGAATGCAAACAAGTACAGCCACAGTGGAAAACAATATGGAGTTTCTTCAAAAATCTAAAACTAGAACTATCTCTAAAAAAGTAATCCCACTACTGGGTATATTCCCAAAGGTTCAGAGATCAATCAGTTGAAGAGATATTTGCATGTTCATGTTTACTGCAGCATTATTTATAAGAGCTCAGATATGGAAGCAACCAAAGTGCCTAAAAACTAATGAACGGCTGAAGAAAATGTGTAATACATACAGAATATCTTTGTATGCCTTTTCAAATTAAAATCTTAAGTTACTCATTTTGATTTATTTTATTTATTTATTCTTAATATCTAGCAGAGTTTTGTGCCAATAATAAGCTTTCAATATACCAGGCATATAAAAAAATTATCTTAGGGGAACCAGCAGTTAGCGTAATGGCTATGTCGCTGGACTCCCACATAGTTGACAGCGGTTCGCGTCCCGGACCCGGTGGCTTAAAACTCACGCCGGGCATGTATGTGTGCCCAAGATCCTGAGAGGAGAATGGAGGAGAAGGGATTGCGGCGTGACCAGCCCCCCTAGGGGGTGATTTCTCGCTTTCTGTCTCTCTGTCTCTCTCTGTCTGTCTGGCGAATGCACGCGCCCTATAGCGAAAAAACCTCTCCAAAAAAAAAAAAATTATCTTAGTATTATCTACCAACTTACCTACTATATAGGTCTTTAGTACTGCTCTACTTTTAAATTCTCCTGAAATATTTTTGTTTTGTTTTGTTTTGTTTTTGTAGAGGCTTTTGCCTTAGGGCACATGTGTCTCACCAGAAAGAGATAGTGGGAGGGAAAATGAGGAATCACCTACAGGAGGATGGTCGCACTGCAATCCTTTCTCCTCCATTCTCCTCTCAGGATCTTGGACATGCGTTTACATGTACCCAGAGTGAATTTCAAGTCACCAGGTCCAGGACTAAAAATGGGCTAGCCATGTGAGACGTAACTGCTACACTATTTGAATTAATGTGTTTTTTGAAATACACATTCCAAGGACCAGCAGATGGCCTAGCAGTTATGTCGCTGGACTCCCACATGTTCAAACACTGTTCAATGGACGCGTGTGTGTGCATGCCCAAGATCCTGACAGGAGAATGGAAAGAAAATGTGGCATGGCCATCCGCCCTGGGAGAGTGATGACTCAATTTCCCTCTTACTGTGTCTGTCTGTCTCTCTCTCTGGTAAGCACACATACCTAAGACAAAAATCTCTATAAATAAATTAAATGAAATGATATTAATGAATGAATGAACGAATAAACAAACAAACAAACAAAATACACGTTGAGGGACCAGCAGATGTCGTAGAGGTTATGGTGGTTGGTTTCAAAATGCTGACTGTGCAGTGCCAGTGCTGAATCTAGCAGCTTGAAAACAAGCCAGGCATGTGTGCATACCTGGGACTGTGCCCAAAATCCCAAGAGGAGATTATAGGAGAGGGACTGAATATGACCACCCGCCGGGGGTGGGGGTGGGGGGTGATTTGTCACTTTGCCTCCCTCTCTTTTTCTGTCTCTCTCTAGTGAGCACAAGTACTCTACAGCAAATTAAAAAATAAAATACAGGTTGAAGGCTGATTGTTCTATGTAGAGGAAGCTGGTTCCCACATGACTGACCATGATTTGAACTCTGTCTGAGAGGCAACACACTGGATAGACTTAGAGATATGCTTAAAACCCTGAGGAGATGGAGAAATTGAGGGAAAGGACAATAGTGTGACAAGGTCCCATTGGGTGGTACCTTTTCTCTCTTCTATTTCTCCTTCACATATGCACACACATCTCCAAGCATTAAAAAACAACTGGAAAGGGGGAGGGCAGTCCATAGCACAGTGTTAAGCCCTGTGCATAGGAAGTCAGATCCTACATGGAAAACCATGGTTCAAATCCCAGCCCTGGCAGCTTGAAAAACATGCCAGGCACACATGTGTGTGTGCCCCAAATCCTGATAGGATGAAGAAATAGAAGAAGGGACCAGCAGTTAACGTAATGGCTATATGGCTGAACTCCCATGTAGTCAACTGCAGTTCAAGTCCTGGACCAGGTGGCTTAAACTCACACCAGGCACATGTGCGTGCATGCCCAAGATCCCAAGAGGAGAGTGGAGGAGAAGGGATTGCGGCATGGCTATCCCCCCTGGGGAGTGATTTGTTGCTTTCTATCCCTCTGTCCTTCTCTGTCTTTCTGGCGAGCACACACGCCTTATAGCAAAAACCTCTTAAAAAAAAAAAAAAAAGAAAAAGAAGAAGAAGAATCCCATCTCAGGGCCAGCAGGTGGTGCGGTAGTTGAGGTGTTCTCCTTGTCTCTTTTTCTCTCTTTGGCAAGTGTACATGGCCTCTGGCAATAAGAAAAAATTAACACAGGTTGAATATCCTTTTGAGTATCCTTATCCAAATTCTTGGGGCCATACGTTTCAGATTTTAGAGTTTTCCCAGATTTTGGAATATCTACATATACATAATGAGATGTCTTGGGCATAGGATCCAAATCTACACACAAAACTCATTTATGCTTCACGTATACCTTATATACATACACTGAAGATAATTTCATATAATATTTTGGGGGCTGGCTTGGTAGCACGGCAGTTAAACACTGTTGTGTTTGGAACCAGATTCCATATGGCCCAGTGCAGTTCAAAATCCCAGATGCCAATGGCTTGAAAAACATGCCTGGTTCATGTGTGTTTGTGCCCCAAATCCTGATGGAATAGAGAAATGGAGGAAAAAAGACTGCAGCATGACCTTGCTCCACTGGGGGAGTGCTTCTCTTTTTCTTTTTTCCTCTCTCCCCTCCCCTCCTTCCCTCTTTTTCTTTCTCTGGCAAGTGCACATGCCGTCTGGGGAAAAAAAATTTTTTTGGAGAGGTTTTTGCTATAGGGCGCGTGTGCTCGCCAGAAAGGCAAAGATAGAGAGAGAGAAAGCAGAAATCACCCCCCCTAGGGGGGATGGCCACACCGTAATTCCTTCTCCTTTCTCCTCTCGGGATCTTGTGCACGCTCGCACATGCGCCTGGCGTGAGTTTAAGTCACCAGGTCCAGAACTCAAAACGTGGTCGACTACATGGGAGTCCAGCGACATAGCCATTATGCCAACTGCTGGTACCCCGGGGAAAAAAAAATTTTAAGTATATAATATTTTTAATATATTGTAATTTGATTGCAAGTTGTCACATGAAGTTAGGTATGGAATTTCCACTCACAGTATTAAAAAAAAATCCAATTTTGGAGCATTTGGGATTTCCAATTTTCAGATGAGCGACATACAAGCTGTGATCTGGTCCTATTAATTGTTCAGCTACAAGTGCTATTCCTGGCTCTGAAGAAGCAAGACTGGATAGGACAGGGCCTTTGTCTTCATGGAAACCATAGCATGGCTGGTAAAAATGTCTTAAAAGCTGTAAGTTATATGGCCACAACCCAACAAATATACTGAATATATTCTGTAAGCCAGATTCTTCAGTGGATACAAAGGGAAACAAAAGTACCTGTTCTCTAAGAACACATACTCTAATGAGAGAAAAACTGGAGAAAAGGCCATCATACCATAAGGCAGCCACCTAGAAAAGGTGATTTGCTGGAAGAGATATGGGAAGGATTCCACAGAGGTGTGTCTTCTGAGAGAACTGCTGATTCTATGGTGAAATTTACAGGTTGGGAGAGGGGTTGGGATAGGGAATGAATAAAAATAAAATTGATATAATAAAAAATATAAAGAAAAGAGGGTTTGAAAGAGTTTATTCTAGGAACAAAAAGTCATTTGCTTTGAAAAGATGAAGTGCACAGTGGACATAACTGAAAGACTGTCACGAAATAGAGAAATGGCTTAAGTTACATAATCAGCTGTGTTTTAGAAAATCATTTGGAATACAATAAAGAATCTTGCTTAAGGGGAACAAAGCTGTAAGTTAGACAGTACATGTGGGAGATGATCAAATCCTATCCTAAGATAATGGGATGAGGAGGGTGAGAAAGAAAAACTGTGTGAGCTAGAGAAGGGGATGCTATTCTGTGAGGAAGAGTTTGGGGTAAGGGTGTAGTATAAGTCAAAAACATAATCTTGGTAGAGGAAATAGTATCAGGTCAAGGTTTGGATACCTCACGTGATAGTTAAGTGGAAACTCTGGTCTGGGTGAAAGACCCAAATGGGATTCATTAGAGTGTAGAAAGAGATATAAAACTGGGAACTGCAGAAGGTAGACCCTTGAGAAACAGCCATTTAGAGCATAGGCAATAAAAAGGAAAAGGAATTAGACAGAAGACAAGAGGCAGGAGGAGGGACAGGAGAAGGTAGTGTTAGGAAAACCAAAGAAAGTTTTTTTTTTTTTAAGTTTAAAAGTTGTGATCAAGAGTGTCAAATTTCAAGCAAGTATTTCATGATGCTAAAGCCACATGGGAAGGTAACAGGTTTGCAGCCTAAGGTCTCCTTCTACACACCAGGCATGCACATGTGTGCCTGTGATCCTTGTTGGTTGAGGTTGGGGTCGGATCAGCAAGTGAACACACTTGCATGTAACTGTTGGGTGTGTCCCTGCCACCCTCCTTTTCTCTCCCCTCTTAGAAGTAATAAAGTAAATTAAAAAAAAAAAAAAGTCAAATTCAAATTCAAGAGCTATTAAATGGAAAAAAAAAAAAAAAAGATTGAAAGGCTTCCCAGAATTAACACACAGATAATATAGACAAATTTTTTTTTTTTTTTTTTTTTAGTTTGCTATAGGATACATGTACTCTTTGGAGAGAGACAGGGAGAAAGAGACAGAGAGAAAAAGAGAAGGAAAGTGAGAAATCACGGCCCAAAGTCAATTGCCATACCACAATCCCTTCTCCATTCTCCTCTCAGGATCTTGGGGACACACACACATACTTAATCTGAGTGTATTTCAAACTGCTGGTTCTGGAACTCAAACCACACGTGGCCATGTGGGATCCAGTGACCTTAACCTCCACACTACCTGCTGGCCTCAGAGAAGACTTCTGCAAGAGCAACTTCAGCAGAATAGAGAGGTGGAAGTCAGAATATTATGGGATTAAAAGTGGGAAATAATGAAGGAAAGATAACAGGTGAAAAGAGCTCATACATAAAATGCTATAATGCTATTTAAGTTCAGATAGGAAATGATAAAACCTGGCTAAGATGAAGAGAAATAGAAATGAGAAAGAGAAACTGGGGAGAGGATATAACATTAAGTCTGGCTCATAAATGACAAGAATTGGTTGTGAGGTAGATATGAGGGAGTTTATACCAGGAAAAAAATCAAAAACAAAGGCCTTGAAAGGAACAGAGAATTATCTGATTCAGTTATAATCAACGTGCAAGTGTGTGCTCTGCGGAATACAAACATCTGGAGATGAAGATGGAAAGAGGCTTGAACTAGGTGGAGAAAATCCTGCAAGCCCATTAGAGTATGCATAAACCTTGAGAATGCAACAGAGAATCAACACTAATAGAGCCTGAACTCCCCTCCCTCACAGCAGTGTGGCCTAAAATCTGCTTAAACAGATGTTCCAAAAGTCTACCCCATTGCTAGAGAATATGGAGCCCAGAAGGAATGATGATGGTGTTCTAGACAAAGATTTTAGAACAGTAGAGACTCTGACACTGTTATTCCCATAAATGGAGAATTTAAAAGGAAGAGAGAAAAACACTAGAAAATAAAATGAGAATAGTAATGGTCCAGTGCTTCTAATAATATATGTTTCTGGCATATTGAAAACGAACAAGTCAGTGATAGAAATCAACTCTTCTGAAGAAGGTATTGAGAATAGACAATTCTGTCATTCTTCAACTGTATTTTGATATACATAATTGGGAAGCAGGAAACTCATAATGAATCCAACCAGGGTATAAGAAAGTCATTCATTAAGTTCTATTCCACTAATTATTCTTTTAACATTTGTCAAGATAAGAAATCATAAGTGAGGCTGAACCCTTAAACAAAGGAATGGAGGTAAAAGGATTGCAGCATGACCATACTTCACTGGGGGGCACCTTCTCTCTCACGCATGCATTCTCTCTTTCTCTGGAAAATACAGGAACCCTCTGGCAATTAAAAATAACAACTAAAAAAAAAAAAAAATCACATGGGATTTGGCCTTAAAATATGGAGAAAGATATAGTGTGCCTACAATTAGAGATGACTGTTTTACTTTTGTTAAAAAGTAATGCTATATTACTTTAAGAGCAAAACAGCACAGTGGGTGGAGGTAGAGGATGAGAGATATGGGGGCAGAGGAAAGAGATTATGGTAGCTAGCATAGGATAAAATAAGTATGACAAATCTTACAGAAATCTGCCTCCACCCACCCCTTTACTGCGGGTGCTGCCAGGACTCACTAGTGCATCTGGGCCAACTTCCCCCTGGGTATTAACAGGTGCAGGCAGGCTTCCCAACAAGCCACTGAATTTAACAGGGTAATAGCCATTATTCTTTATTTTTAAAAATGCCTTTGAAACACAATACATACCCAAATTTTCACTCAACTATCCAAGTGTAAAAGCAGCAGACTTCACATCTGTAGAACAGATTCTAAAGATAAAATGTGATGGGCCAAAAAATGATTCAGTGAAAATTTGAAGATGAGATAAATATTCTTTTTTTGAAAGGGAATGGATGGCTTTTCTTAACTGAAAAATTAAACAATAATTAATCAAGTTGTAGAGTTAAGTAGTGAAATCAGTGTTACATTCTAAGTTTACACTAAAAATAATGAACTTTCTCAGAATATCTAACAAGTTAATCTACACCAGACTTTTGTGGTTAAAGATTATTCCCAGAAATCATGAAATGACAAAATGTATTTGATAGTGAATTCAGAGTACTGGATTAATAATCTGAGTAAGAGTTAAAATATGGATTCATAAGTATGACAGCTAGCATTTAAGTGCTCATAATGAAGCAGGCACTGTTCTAAGTATTTTATCATTTAATCCTCACAACTCTCTGAATAAAGTACTATTAGAAACTCTACTTTCTAAAGGAAAACTAAAGCATGAAAGGATTAAGTAACAATTAATGTCAACATTCAGTTGAGTGGAATAATCAACTAATGGATTTGCTGTCAAGGCATATGAGTATCTACCTCATATTTCATCATCTTGTCTATATGGATCCAAGAAACCAGTAAGGTCACAACAATTTTGGATTTATACACTATAAATGTTGATGGTTAAAGTAATACTTTTACTTGAGAAAGTACTGCAAAATGCCCATATCTAAAGAACTAATTCAAAACAAAGCAGAAATTATTTGTATTTTTATCTTTCAAGAATAAACAGTTACTTTTAAAATCTCACTGCTGTAAACTATATTACGTTATAGAAATGTAGCTCTTACTACTGAACAAATATCACTTTTTCTTTTCCTAACAAAGATAATCAAGAGAGAATACTCAAAAGAATACCAGTAAGAGGGATTCCACCTACTATAACTGCCTGCCTCTTGTCTTCAATCCCTTTTACTTTATTCATCCCCCATAGGCCTGTGACACATTTGGTCATAAACCAGGCATTTTCCCCCTGAATAATGTCTGTTCTACTCTTTTTTTTTTCTTTTTTTTGGAGAGGTTTTCGCTATAGGGTGCGTGCGCTTGCCAGACAGAGAGAGACATAGAGACAGAAAGCGAGAAATCACCCCCCAGAGGGGATGGTCACACCGCAATCCCTTCTCCTCCATTCTCCTCTCGGGATCTTGGGCACGCACACACATGCGCCCAGCGTGAGTTTTAAGCCACCGGGTCTGGGACGCGAACCGCGGTCAACTACGTGGGAGTCTAGAGACAGCCATTACGCTAACTGCTGGTTCCCAGTTGTACTCTTGGATCAACTTTTCATATAAAGAGAAGAGGAACAACATGCAGCAGAAAAATCAGCAATAGCTGAAGCACAGAGTTTAAACAGAGAAATAAATAAGGTTTTGGATCCAGGAAGTTTCAGACCTCACCATAACATTCTTTAAAACTCTGTACAGAAACTATGACCTACCAGATCAACTGCTAGGGCACACAGAACCACCCAATTGGCATATGTCTTCATGAAGAAAATTGTGTAAGCATGTGAGAGGAAGGGAGAATGAGTATACCTTCAATTGTCTCACTACAATACCCTTTCTTCAGTCCTTCAACCCCTCAGGATCTTGGAACCCTAAGAACTGTTGTGTGGTTTCAGACCAACCTGGGGATCTAAACAGTGGTTGGAATGTGATTTCCAGAAATGTCATTTGTACATTATAGGTTGCACCACCAATTACATCTCAACATCAGAAACAACCTATCTGAGAAAAGATGCTGGGGGGGATCACGTTGAAAAAGTGCAACATACAAGAACAGCCCACGCTGAAAACAAAAGTTGAAATTCAGTGTACCCTTCTCCACATGCTTTCTATTACGGAAGGCCTTCATGGTTACACTAAGGATAAAGAAATGTTCACTGTCTGCTGAATTATCATTAAATACAACAGTATTGAGAAGACACCTTCAAGGCTCCTGAGAACTAGTGATTTCAGGAGAATAAGCGAAATGAAGATTTTCCACTGATAATTCAGCCTCCAGCCCACAAACTCCAGTGGTAGGAGCTTCCTCAAGCTTTCTCTCTGCCCTTGCCTCTGCTTCTATTTCTAATTTTTGCTTTAAAAAAAATAATTTTTTTAGGTTTTTTTTTTTTTCGCTTTTTTCTCCTCTTTTTCTCTGTTTCTTGGTTGTTTTTCTTGCTGTTGTTTCTCTCTCTATTTTTTTTTCTGGACTCTCAGATTGTACTTCAAGTTGGGGAGGAACACACTTTCCATCAAATGACTAGAAATCACCACAGGACCACAATAAATATGGGAAAGTAAGAAAATACCTCCCTCTCCCCAAGGGAAAAGAATAACTCCTTTTCATCCACAGACAGTTGAATGGAAATCATGGAAATGTCTGATAAAGAATTTAGAACATTCATAATGGCGAAGCTAACAGAGATGGAAGAGAAGAGGGACAATGAACTGCAGAAGAGAAAGGAGAAAGGAGCTGACGAGTGCTGGGAAGTGAGTAAATTCTTGCAAGATGTAAAAGTAGAATTACATGTTTTACAAAAGAATTAAGTAGAACTGTTAGAGATGAAGACTATAATACAGAAAGTCAAAATCACTCTCTCTTTTTTTTGGAGAGGTTTTTGCTATAGGGCGCGTGCGCTCGCCAGACAGACAGAGACAGAGAGATAGAAAGCGAGAAATCACCCTCCCGGGGTGGGGGTGGGGCGTGTGGCCACGCCACAATCCCTTCTCTTCCATTCTCCTCTCGGGATCTTGGGCATGCACACACACGCACCCGGCGTGAGTTTAAGCCACGGGGTCCAGGACTCGAACCACAGTCAACTACATGGGAGTCCAGCAACACAGACATTATGCTAACTGCTGGTCCCAAAATCTCTCTTGAAAGTATTAAAAGCAGACTAGATCATATAGAAAATAGAATCTCAGATGTAGAAGATAAAATTACTGGCCTAGAAAAATCCACCACAAAGACTGAGAAAATTGCTCAAAAATTTGAGAATAATATACGAGAAATACTAGATACCATCGAACGTCCAAACATCCGGATAACTGGCATCCCAGAAGGCGAAGAGACTCATAAAGACATTGATAATCTATTCCATGAAATCCTGCAAGAAAACTTTCCAAACTTAGAGAGGCACTTAAAGATCCAGTCCCAAGAAATACAAAGGACCCCAAACAGAATCAACCCAAGAAGATCTTCTCCAAGATACATTATAGCCAGACTGACCAAAACCATAGACAATGACAAGATACTAAGACTGGCAAGAGAGAAACAGCAAGTTACCTACAAAGGATATCCCATCAGACTAACAGCAGACCTCTCATCGGAAACAATGCGAGTGAGGAAAGTATGGGAAAATATATTCAAAGTGTTAAGGGAAAAGCAATTTCAACCGAGAATACTGTACCCAGCAAGATTATCCTTCATATGGGAAGAAAAGATAAGAACATTCTCAGATAAACAAAACTTGAAAGAATTTACCAGCACCAGACCAGATCTCCAAGAAGTTCTCAAGGGAGTGCTATGCCAGGAAAATTAAATGTACTCCCACAGAAATAAAAGTTCAAAAACTAAAAAAATGACCAACTTAATCATAGGGACAAGTCTGGAGTTGAATATTATATCCAAGAATTCTATTGGGACGATTGAACCACAACAGAAGATAGATTAAGTACATGAGACTGAATTGGGAAATAGCATTCTGTGACTTCTGATTAAAATATTGCTTCTTTTCTTCTAGGCTTTGTTGTCCAGTTTTAAGAGTTTTTGTCCCGTCTTCAGCTGTCTATAGGTTCATGTACCTACTATTTGAACAGAATATTAACCAGTTTCCAGGCTTTAAGTTTTTTTGTTGCTGTTATTGGAGAGGGTTTTTTGTTTTTGTTTTTGCTATAGGGCATATGCGCTCACCAGACAGACAGAGAGAGACAGAAAGCGAGAAATCACACCCCAGGGGGGATGGCTACACTGCAATCCCTTCTCCTCCATTCTCCTCTCGGGATCTTGGGCACGCATGCACACGCGCCCGGTGTGAGTTTAAGTCACCAGGTCTGTGACTCGAACTGCAGTCTACTACATGGGAGTTCAGCACCAGCCATTACACTAACTGCTGGTCCCATCCAGGCTTTACGTTTTAAGCAAATTTCATTACCAATTCAAAACTGCTTTTCTTGAAATTACCAGCTGAACTTGCTATTGAAAGTAGTTAGATTATTTAAGAAATTGTGTGATCAATAAAATGTGGGAGGAAAAGGAATGGAAGACAACAAAAGACACCAGAGATAGTATGAGAAAAGGGCGGGAAAGGGCAGAGGATATATATAAATTATATATATATATATATATATGAAACTAGAAATGGGAAATTATTGATGATAACTTACATGATTAAGCCACTATGCAGTCTATTCTGGATGGGAAACCACTTTTTGTATGCTGTGATGATGATTAGGGAATGAATGTAAAGTAATTAATTAAAAAAAAGTTTCAAGAGAAAAAAAAACACAGTATTAATAAAAGCTAAACATTTATTAGGTCTGTATTAAACCAGCAATGTGTTAAGGGCTTTATAGATATTATCTCATTTTAAGTTCACTGTTACTAGGTGGGTACCTTCAATCATCCCCATTTTGTTCATGAACACACAGTTAATAGTGGCAGACTTAGGATTCTAACCCAGGTAAATCTGATTATATAGCACTTACCTCTATTTTAATACCTAAAGGAGCGCTGTGTGTAAATCTCTGGTTGTATAATCACTGCATAAAATTAGATCAGGGTGGCATAGCAGTAAAACATGATGCTCTGTGACACAATGGGAAGAAGGTTCCCAGTTCAAGTACAGTGCTGACAGAAGACTGGGAGTGGGCCAAGGCATCAAGACCCTGCTGGTCATGCTGTCTGTCTGTGCGTATGACTCTCACTCTATGTGTGTTTTTCTCTTGCTTATGAAAAAAAATAAACTCTTTAAGAAAATTAAAATAAGCCCAGACACTGTTAAGTAAGCAGAGTGTTACTGGGTTATATTGCTAGAAGTCTTTTACAGAGACTTTAAAGAGTGCGACTGACAGTATTATTAGTCTAGTTTCTACAGATTGCAATTCACTACATGTTTCTCTAAAATATTGCTGTGCTACAAGGCTGATCCCACATTTCCCTAACATATTTAAAGGTTTGATTTGTAGTTCAGTTTCCACCTATCTCTATAATTAATTGTTTAAATAAAGTGGACAGCATAACACTTAAATTTACTCCAAAAGAAATGGGGACCAGAATATAACTGCTAAAATGACACACCCTACAACTAAGTAGCCAAGTCATCAAATACTAAATATCCCAATAAGGTAGGTACTGCTTTAACAGATTTTTTTTTTTCTTTTTAAGTTTTCATACACTTGCCTCAAACCTGGGAAATGTCCAAGTATTGTAAGATCTAGGACATGGAATCTAGTAAAATATTTCCTGACTTAGGCCTACCTAATTTTCAGTAGCCAGTTAAAGCAAAAGAATCTATCCCTATTTGACATCCTTGATATTGATCAGAATAAATATTTCTCTGCCCAATTATAGATGTATGGGTAGTTTTTAACATTTTTTTGTGTGGGAGGAGGAAGAGAGTTACGTGAGTTGCCTAAAATAGCACATATGTGTACTTTGTGCAAAAAGTGTCTGTAGTTTCCCTTAGATCATCATAGAGATCCAATAAAGATCAAAAACACCAGTCTAGATCATCTGAAGTTTACCTTTGGCCCAAGTAAAACCTTCAGAGACCCAACTTTATATTATTTATATTTACATTTAGACTGCATTGCTTTAATTCTCTCTTATGGCTTTTCTTTAATAATATTTTTAGGACTATTTTGACTTGTGTTAAAAGGCACAACAACAAAAAAAGCAAAATAAATTTAGTATGGAAAAAATGACAAAGGGACATCTGACAGAAATAAAGTCAGATTTATTTCTTTTTAAACTCTCTCTCCTGACTTATGTCATTTTAAAAAGATCACTTAACCTCTCTGAGCCTCAGTTTCCTAATCTGAAAATAATACTTCACTGAGTTATTCTAAGGAATTGACTGAGAAATATATGGAGAGAGTTCTTAACATAGTGCTATATCTATGGTAAATGCTCAATTATAAAATTTACTATTGTATTTATTATAAAGAATACTATTTTTAGTGTATATATTCATTATCTTTTTTCCTTTTCTCTTTGTCCCATTTATTTATTTATTTTTACATTTTCCCAGAAACATTCACTTTACACATCAAAAAATTTTTGCTCATACTCCAGTTTGTGACAGATATTAAACAACTTTCAAAATTTCAGAATACTTAATTTTAAAGATAATGTTCAAAATATTTCTTATAATTTTGTATAATTTTGTTTGTGACTCTATAATAACAGAGACAGTATGGTTTTAAATATTTTTGAGAAAATATTTACATGTCATCTACTCAAATTGTTGAAAAGCAAATGCCCAGCACACTAGTCACACATAAACTTTCTCAATTCAGCTCTGCCTACCAAGTATTTTGTGATATACCATCTGCTAGCAAAGATCAGTCTCTTTTTCTTCCTTCAAAGTCCTTCTCAAGACAATCCTCTGTTATGGTTCTCTTTTGCAATCTCTACTGATTACAATGATGGGCTAGAAAAGTTCAAGTTATTTTATGTTATAAATTCCTTTTTTTTTTGGAGAGGTTTTGGCTATAGGGTACATGCACTCACCAGAAAGACAGAGAGACAGAGGGACAGAAAGTGAGAAATCACCCCCGCCAGGGGGGAATGGCCATGCTGCAATCCTTTTTCCTCCGTTCTCCTCTCAGGATCTTGGGCACGCACGCAAACGCGCCTGGCATAAGTTTAAGCCACCAGGTCCGGGACTCGAACCGCGGTCGACTACATGGGAGTCCAGCCACATAGCCATTACGCTAACTACAGGTCCCTTATAAATTCTTTCATTTATTTTCTCTAATAGTTCTGCCCGGCAGAACTATTTATGATACCAAGCCATCTTTCTAAGAGCTTCTGTTGGCTTACTTGAGATCCACCTTAGTTCCATCATTCTCTGATTAATCTTTAAGTATGACATTCCCTGTCCAATAATGAGTATTTCCAATTTCTGATTGAATGCAACAAGCAATATTGAACTTATGCAAATAACCCCTCTGCCACAAAATAAGAATACTCCCAAATATTTCCAGTTCAAGAGAGGTCAGGAAGGAAGAAAAGTTTATGTTTCCACTTAAATAAACAAACAAACAAGAAAAATATTTTAACAAATTGCTGAACCTATCAACAACTCAAAAGAACATAAAATGTTTAAATTGGGGAAACAAAGCATAGTAAAAAAAAAATAAAAAGAAATCAGGAATGTTTTACTCAAAAGTCCTAAAATTCTATTTTGCGATTTCAGTCTTATGTTCAAACTCTCTTCTGTTAAATAGCAGTGTTACTGTGGTTCAATCTTTCCGTTTAAATTCTGGAAGTTAACATTCAACATTATTATTGATATTTTTTGTCCTGAGCATTAAACTGGTCATTTTCTTGGTTGCCTTTTGTTCTCTTAATTCTGTACGTTTCTTCAGTTTTCCTGGTAGAGCACTCCTTTCAGAACTTCTTGAAGAGTGGATCTGCTATTGGCAAATTCTTTCAAGTGTTGTTTATCTGTGAATGCTTTAATCCTTTCTCTCCATATGAAAGTAATCTTGCCGGGTATAGTATTCTTGGTTGAAACTGTTTTTCCCTTAACACTTTGAATATATTTTCCCATTCTTTCCTCACTTGCATTGTTTCTGATGAGAGATCTGCTGTCAGCCTGATGAGATATCCTTTGTAGGTAACTTGACATTTCTCTCTTGCCAATCTTAGTATCTTGTCTTTGTCTGTGGTTTTGGTCAGTCTGGCTATGTGTCTTGGAGAAGATCTTTTTGGGTTGATTCTATTGGAGGCCCTTTGTATCTCTTGGGTCTGGATCTTTGAATGTCTCTCTAGGTTTGGAAATTTTTCTTCCAGGATTTCATGTAAAAGATTGTCAATGCCCTTATGAGTCTCATCCCCTTCTGGGATACCGATTATCCAGATGTTTGGACGCTTAATGCTGTCTAGTCTTTCTCATATAGTATTATCATTTTGTTGGGTTATTTTCACAGGTTTTTTTATTTTTAGTTGTTTTGTCTAGATCAGAGGTTTTGCCTTCAACTTCTGAGATTTGATTTTCTGCATGGACTAATCTGCTTTTAATACTTTCAAGGGAGGTTATGATTTCCTAAATGGTAGCCTTCATCTCTAACATGTCCATTTTATTATTATTTTTTTAATGGTGTGTATTTCCTCTCTCAGATCATAGAATAACTTCAGCACCTCCTGGAACTCATCTCTTTTCTCCTGCATCTTCTGGAGTTCATTGTCTCTCAGCTCTTGCATCTCATTTAGTTTTGTCACTAGAAATATTCTGAATTCTCTATCAGACATTTCCATGAGTTCTACTATACTGTCTGTGGATGATGAGGGATTGTTCTTTTCCCTTAGGAGAGAGAGATTTTCTTGATTTCTCATGTGCCTTGTGCCTCCGTGGTTGTTTCTGGTCATTCTGTGACAAAAATCTATCCTCCACTGTGCTTTGCAGTGTGGTATCCACAGAAAGATTAGGAGTTCAGATTTATAAAAAGAAACTTCTTCATTAAAGCAGGAGGTTCAATAAGCGGTGAGGTTGCCCTACCTTGTTTGAATATTTTGGGAATCTAAGAGATAGAGTTTAGAACATAGCTTCCCTGAACACACCAGAACTCGTCCCAGCTTTAAAATGGCTTCGTTTGAATATTTCGGGAGTCTAGGAGATGGAGTTTGAAGCACAGCTTCCCTGAACATGCCAGGACCCACCTCAGCTTTAAAATGGTTTCTTGTTTGAGTATTTCAGGAGTCTAGTTATTAAGGATAGTATCTATTTCAACCAGTGTTCCCTATGTGAGAGCCCCTGACATTCACACGCAATTAAAAGGGAAAGGTCTATGTTTTCCTTTCAGGGATCCTGGGACTCTTAAATGAGCATGCCTCTATCATTGTTTTAGTCATCAGCAAGTTTACAGGTGAATTTATAGCCTTTTTGCACTGTGCAGAAAGATCTTTTCTAGTAATTTTCTGTGAAAAAACTTTTGTCCCTTCACTCTTACTTTCTCCATTGCCCCGAATGATTTTATATAATGTTGTATTACATGTGTATTATTTTGAGCTTCATTTCATTCTTTTTTGGAATAGGTAATATGCATGAAAACAAACAGCCAAACAAATTAATGAATCAATAGAAAAAAATCAATAGTGTTCTTTTTGAACAGATAATTTGCACTTTTTTAAAAAAGTACTCTCTTGGGACTAGCAGTTGGCATAATGGCTATGTTGCTGGACTCCCATGTAGTCGAAAACGGTTCGAGTCCCAGACCTGGTGGCTTAAACTCATACCAGGTGTGTGTGCGTGCGTGCCCAAGATCCCAAGAGGAGAATGGAGGAGAAGGGATTGCAGTGTGGCCATTCCCCCCTAGGAGCTGATTTCTCACTTTCTGTCTCTCTGCCTCTCTCTGTCTTTCTGGTGAGCACACGTGCCGTATAGCAACAATCGTTCCAGGAAAAAAAAAAAGTATTTTCTTAATTCACTGATATACTGTCTATGCTGAAGAAAACTTAATTATTTTAACTTCTTCAAAGGTAGGATATGACCTAGATCAGTTTAGTTTCTCAAAAGAAAGCTGAATTCAGAGTTACTACTCAGGAGAAAGAAGGCCCAACAGGGAGACTCTGTAATCCCAGAGATAGAAGGACTAGCAGGAAGGCCCAAACCAAGCAGCCCAACTTGAGCTCATCAGCAGGGACTCCCCGACCCTGAGCCTGCTGTTAAGGAGTGGTGGCTCTTCAGTCTTTGAGAAATAATAGTTGGTTCCTGCAATCACAGAAAAAGAAGAAGCAATAGAAAGACCTTGTAATCCCAGAAATAGAAAGTAGGAGCTGCTGGCCCACATGTGCTAAAGCCATTCTTCCCTTCACCTATCCAGGACCAACAGGCAGGCCGAAGCCAAGCCACTTAGTTTCAGCTCACCAGCTGGGACCTCTGCCCAGCCTGCTGTTGGGGAAAAACAGCTCTCCAGTCTTCAAGAAACAACAGCTGGATCTTGAATTGGTCTACCACCCTACATTTTATCTGTCAGTGCAACCTCCTACCACATCTGGAGCAGTTAGGTTTGGATATACAAGAACCAAACACCTGGAAATTGGGGACTCTGGAGAAAATATTTCTCCATAATTCCCTCAGCAGTAAAAGAAGAGAAATGCCCCTTTGAATGCCTAAACTCTAAATTTATACTGTGAATTCCACACTCCCATCCACAAGAGAGGAGAAAACTGCACAAATTTTATGCTTATCAGAGAGAAGCGCAAGAGCACACAGCTACAGAAACATACTCCAAAGAAATAAGAAGTAAGTATACCACCAGATAACTAAAAATCAAATCAGAGCCCAAAGAAATAGTCAAGTATCAGGAGATACATCCTCCTCAAAGGATCATCACTCCTCTCCAACAGTGAAATAAAATACATGAGATCACAGAAATGTCAGAAAAAATAATTTAGAATATTCATTGTAACACTCAGCAATATGCATGAGAAAACAAAGAACCAATTGCAGGAGATGAGAAAATCCTTTTATAACATTATGGAGAAACTTCACAAGGAGATAGACACAGTGAAAAAGAATCAAACAGAAGTTCTGGAGATAAAGAATGCACTGCAGAAAATCAAAACCTCCCTCAAATGTATCAAAAGCTGATTAGAACACACAGAAAAAAGAATCTCTGACCTTAAAGACAAAACCTCTGATTTAGTAGATGCAACTGAAAAGAATAGAAGAGTAAGAGTTAAAAATGAGACCAATATACAGGAAATCCTGGACACCATTAAATGGCCAAATATCCACATAATAAGTATTCCAGAAGGTTGAACGGGCACAGGTAAAAGCACAGAAAATGTCTTTCATTATATATTACCTGAAAACTTTCCAAATTTAGAGAGGCATGCAGACAGTCAAATCCAGGAGATTCAAAGGACACCAAATATTGGGTTGTCAGAAAAGTAAGACATATTTTTTTCTATGCAAAAATGTGTCATGACTTTTCAACAACCCAATAGAAACAACATAAGAGATTCTCTTCAAGGCATATCATAGTCAAATTGGTAAAAATCAAAGACAAACAGAAAATTTTTAAAATTACAAGAAAAATGCTGAATTACTTACAAAGGTTACCCCATTAGACTAACATTGGGTCTCTCAGCTGAAACAATGCAGGCAAGAAAGAATGGGAAGACATATTTAAAATTCTGAAATAAAAGCAATTTCATCCAAGAGTATTATAACCAGCAAGATTATCCTTCAAATGAGGAGAAATAAAATCATCCCCAGATAAACAAATGCTGAAAGAATTCACCAAAATGAGAGCAACTTTTCAGGAAATATTTAAGGGACTACTATACCAGGAAAGTTAAAGAGAGAAAAATAGTAAGAGAATACAAAACAACTAGATAAAAAGGTTAAATCCAAACATACTGATAACAACATGGAATGTCAGGACTAAATGTAGATTCAATAATTTTACACACAAGCAGGTTTAAATACAAATCCACCAATTATTTGATAGACAGTTGTCTCCTCAGATTTCAATTTATATTTTTATTATTGCTATTACGCATTATACAGAACTAGCTAATAGATAAAAAAGATTAGTCTTTCTATGGAATAAAAAAAAGCAAAAATCAAGAACTTTGTAAAGCCTATAATTCACCACATGATAGACTACCACATATTCACTTTTGAACATCTTTCAAATTTTATCATTGCTTTTTTGACAATTTATTTCTTTACATACACATGGCATAGTACCATAGTCCTTTTTTTTTTTTTTTTTTTTTTTAAGAGAGATTTTTGCTATGGGTGTGTGTGCTCGCCAGAGAGACAGACAGAAATCGAGAAATCACTCCCCCGGGGGCAAGGCCATGCTGCAATCACTTCTCCTCCATTCTCCTCTCAAGATTTTGAGCAGACATGTACATGTACCCAGAGTTTCAAACTTACTGGTCTAGGAGTCAAACCTAAGTTGGCCATGTAAGAGTCCAGGGACATAACCATTACTCCATCTACTGGTCCCCAGTATAGTATGATAGTCTTACAAGAATTCACAGTGTGTGAGGGTTTTTTTTTTTCTCCCTATCTCTTCCTAAGGAGTTATTGTTACATAAAATTTTACCTATGTCTAACTGAACCAATGATTAATACAGATTTTTTTTTTCTTTTGGAGAGGTTTTTGCTACAGGGCGTGTGTGCTTTCCAGAAAGACAGAGAGAGACAAAGAGACAGAAAGCGAGAAATCACCCCCCTCCCCAGGGGGGATGGCCACGCAGTAATCCCTTCTCCTCCATTCTCCTCTCGGGATCTTAGGCACGCACGCACATGCTCCGGGCATGAGTTTTAGCCACTAGGTCCAGGACTCAAACCACGGTCAACTACACGGGAGTCCAGCGACATAACCATTACGCTAACTGCTGGTCCCAATACAGATTTTTTTCAGATTATATATCTCTCATAATCCTCTCCGTGAAAATTTATCTTTGTCAATTTGTGTGATTGTTGCCTGATTGTTAATATGTTTTTCTTTATAACTGTACCTTACAGTAAAGAATGTCATAGACAATTTAGTACATACTTGCAGACTAACCATTGGAGGAAGTTTTGAATGTTCACAAAATAATGATAAATATTCAAAGTGGTAAACATGTTTATATCCTCAATCTGTTTATTATACACCATCTACATGCTTTTAAAGACCATTAATCTACGAAGACATGTAATGATTATAGTAAATCATAAATCAGAATAAATATATAAAGAGGGGGAAAAGAAAGAGGCTGTAGTCATGGGGCTAGCAAGTGGCATGGTGGTTAAGATACTGGACTCTTGCATGGCTGATTATGGTTGGAGTCCCAGACCCAGCAGCTTAAAAATCACGCTAGGCACATGTGTGTACATGTCCCAAAGTCCCAGGAGGAGAATGGAGGATAAATGATGACAGCATGGCCATCTCCCCAACGGTGTGATTTCTCACTGTCTCTCTCTTGCAAGAGTAAACAATCTATGGCAGAAACTTAAAGTCACTGGTCAAAAAGAAAAAAAAAATCAATGGTATGATAATAAGAATTTAACATGAAGAGGGATGAAGTAATGCAGGAGTGTAGCAACACACTATTCCTTTGAGAAGGGTGCTTACATGTTCTGCAAATTAAATAGCAGACATTTCAAAAAAACCTAGAAATTCACAGTAATGGGTCTAATTTCATCGAATCCTGGAATAAATAAAAAGTTTCTGTCTTTCACTATATGATGCATAACAATGGCAGATAATAGCCAAGCTGACTTAAAGGACTCTTTATTTTGTGACCCAGATAAGTGGAAATGTGCCATAGCTGTCGTGTGTTAAGCAGATGGGACACCAAAGGAGTTGAGCTGTTGGCCAAAGACAAAGGGAAAAAAATTCAAAATGTAAGCCAAAGAAGCTTTCCATAGCTGCTTGGCAATACAAATAGCTTCCAAATAAACTATCTTAATTTGAATCACATGTGGAAAGAGGAAAATTAAAAACAGCACAGTGAAAAAATTAAGTGAATTCATCAAACAGATAAAATTATAAAGCAGTTTCAATATAATATATGTTGATATTGGGAATATTTGAGTTTCTATGAAAACTATTATTCTGTACTTAAGAGAAATGTATTTCACCTTTGGTATACACTAGGTAAGACAGTGATTTTCGTGAAGCAATGTTTTTCCAAGAAGATAAGTACGACCTCAAAAGAACAAATAAGATAGAGTAAAATAAATAATCTTTAAGTATATTATCTGAAAATCCAAGGAGAGCAAAATTAAAATGGAGTGTTAAGGAAATATTAAAATGAAACTATATAGACAAGGTGGAAATGATCTTCTAAAGAAAAACATGTCATAAAGTGGTTGTCAGATTTCTTTTTGTTTGTAAAAGCTGTTGTTTAGCACAAAAATTCCATGTTGCATTATTCAGAATAATGAAACAGGTAAACCTTGAGTACACTGAAATCTGAATTCCTCTTAGATCATAACTAAATCTCTACATTAAATATTTAACTTTTCCAAAATGTTCATTGTTAAAATTGGATTTTGGATAATTTTTCTTTCCTTTACTCTTACATAAGTGAATATATTAAAAATTTCCTTTTTTCCTTCTCTCCTTCCTCTTCCTTCCATTCAGTCAAAAGTATTTATGGACTTAATGATATGCCAAGTATTATTCCAAGTGCTGGAAATATAGCACTGAACAAAACAGACAAATCCACATCCTTCTGAAGCTATTAAAAAGGGTTACATGCATTGATTCATATGCTTGTTCCTTCATTCCAATCTCTCTCTTACTGTGATGCTTAAAGGAACACAGAGTTTAGAGAAACTTACACTAGGAATTAGAAAAACCGAACTAAATAGAAACATCAGATCTAAAAATACACAAGAGAGACCCAGCTGCTGGAGCGCGGGTAATGCTTGACAGTGAAACCATGAGAGAGGCCAGAGTTTGATCCAAGGTTGGCCTGAACATGCCAGACATGCCCACATGTGCCTGTGATCCTGTCTAACTGGAAGGCTATGGGAAATATCATGGCATGGTGAGACCATGTGGAGGATATCTCTTT
>NW_006160001.1:3005666-3021342 GCF_000334495.1 Tupaia belangeri chinensis
TTCCCTTCTTCCTCTCTCTCTCAAAATAAATAAACTTTTTAGTGTGCAGGAAATTTTAAATATCAAGTAGACTATTTAAATGAGAACACAATATTAAAAATCAAGTTCAGCTCTATGAAAGCACTTACTGACTTCTCTAGGCTAAATGCATCACTTTTTCTGTATTTCTATGGGGCTGACCGCATTACACTCCCCAATAAAACTTGTCATATCACATTATATTTTACATTGTACATTTTTCTCTTCCACATTATACCATGAATTCCTTGAGAACAGTCTAGTTCTGTACATCTTTGTTTTCCTTGCACCAAAAGCTATGCCTTGCGGATAAACTCAAATAAGCTTCTTGAACTGATGGCATTTAACTATAGAAAGAAAACTACTCAAAATAACTTAATCACTGAATAAGAAAAATAACACAAAGTTGTTTTGATCGTCATTAAAACTTAGAATCATTTGGTACACAGTCAAGAAATCAGTAAGTATGCTAGTAAAATTTCATAAATAGTGTGCAATTGCAACAAATGGTTAATTACTGTAAGACTGCTTCCACATGTTGATTATACTGTTACTCTGCAACCTTCTGACACTCAAATGCTCTCCACTAAGAGTGGGTTTGTTACACTTAGAACTATAAAGTAAAATGACAATCCTCTGGTGCAGAGTCCGAAAAAGGGCACAGCAAAGCTCCTAAAATACTGACCTGTTTGTAATTATTGAAATCATTAGCTTCATTCTTCCTCTCTTCCTACACCCCATGCACCATTCTTTATGATATTTCTCTTATTTCTACCTTTCCACACCTCTGTACTTTTTTTTACATTTTTTATTTAGTCTTTTTTTTTTTTTAAGGTTTCACCATCAGGTGTGTACACTCACTGGAGAGAGACAGAGAGAGACAGAGAGAGGGGAAGTGAGAAATCATCTCCCAGAGGGGATGGTCACACTGCAAATCCCTTCTCCTCCATTCTCCTCCTGAGATTTTGGGTACACATGCACATGACATAATTTTTCTAGCCACTGGGTCCAGAACTTGAATCACAGTAGGCCATGTGGGAATCCTGCACCTTAATCACCATGCCACCTGCTCATCCCACAGTCTTGTTTTTCTTCTTTGCTACTTTACTGAAACTAAAGTCCATGAGACCAGCAATGATCTGTAGAAACCAAATACAAATCGTATGTATCCCTGACCTATATATCTTTTCCATAAAGCTTTTTCCTCCCCTGCCCTTGAGTTTTCCTGTCTGTTCTGCAGAACCACACCTGAGTTACGTCTTTAAACAGCTGGTGTTCTTCAGTGTTAAGGTGACTATGGAAATCCTGTAACTTCAATAGCCACCTATATGATGACTCTAAGATCTAAGTTTACTATTACGTATCTATCTAGTACCTGTGCTACAATTCTACATTTCTGACTACCAACAGGACCTGGATTTTCTGGCAGGCAGCTAGAACTTAACATGCCAAAATCGGAATATATTTTCCCACAGAGCAGCTTCTTCTCCTGTCTTCCTGTCTCACTTGGGAACATCAGCATTAATGCAACTGCTCAAGGAAGTGGTCTCATGCATTCATCTTTGCCTTCGTCCTCTCCATCCCCACAATGTACATGTGGCTTCTTCTGTCTAGAACAGCATCTTGCCTCATAGCTGTCACTGTTTTCAACTAAAATGTCATATGCTTGGGAAGGTGTACTCTTAACTCTGTAACATCTAATTATTATAATTATTTTGTCATCATCATCCTGTACCAGCTTACCTTGGACTCTTCAAAGGACTGATTATAAACCAAAAGCATGAATTCATCAGTATCTTTCTCCCCTAGTAGAGTGGGAGCTATCTTGCTCACTGTCATCCCTCAGAATCTAGCCCAAGATGTAATACGAGGTACGAATCAATAACTCATGAATGAATAAATATCTTAGCTGATAAGGTCTGATAAATCCCTTCCTGAAGTATGCTCACACATGTCCCTACTTTTCCACCAGTACCAGAACTGAGCCATCATTACCTGTTGTCTATACTTAAAACATCCTTTGTGACCGTGCTCCCTCTCTTTAGCTTAGTTCTTCTTTACCTATCATAAAAATGATCTTCTCGGCCAGCTCCAAGGTGCAGCTTTATGTACTACACAAGAGAAACTGCAATTCGATTCCCTGCCCAGTCAGCCTGTAACACACGAGGCATGAGGCCAAGTGTCCAAGACCCAACAGGTTGGAGGACTAGAGGAAGAGAATCACAGTTATGACTGGACCTATGGAGGGTGTTTCTCTCTCTCTTTCTCACTCTCATGAGCACAGAAAAGATCTTTTTTTATAAAAATAATAATAAATTCAATGATGTCACTCTCCTGAGGAACAGTCGGTCACTTTGGAAGTCTACAGAGAAAAAGTTTCAAATACTTGTTGCAAACCATCCAAGGGCCTTCTTAAAATGATCATAATCTAAATTAAACTTTATGGCTCTGGTCTAGTTTCTTTGGACCGTTTACTTTAAATACATTGGAGGGTGAGAAAGGACAAGTAGTTACAGCTAGAAAGGAGAATTTGATAACAGTTAAATAGAAATCTAGGGGCTCAAAGGTGGCATGGTGATTAAGAGTGCTAGACTCCCAGATGGCCGACCACATTTCGAGTCCCAGGCCTGGCAACTTGCTTTCTCACTTTCTTTCTTCCTCTCAATCTGGTCAAATTTAAATAAATAAATAAATAAATAAATAAATAAATAAAGTTCAATAAAAATGATTCTTCAATAAAAAAGAAAAGAAATAAAAAAGAGCCTATTTTTTCTAATGCCTTAAGACAACGTAAAGTGTGGGGACTAGGCCCTGACACAGTGGTAGCATATTGCTCTGTGGTGCTACAAGCCACATTGCCAACTCCAGGATCCCAAGATGACCTGAAACACACAGGGAACACATGCCCAAGATCCTAACTAGCTGAGAGTTGAGAGAGAAAACTGGTATAACAAGACCCTGGCAAGGCTGCCTTTCTCTCCCTTTTGCTCTTTTTCTCTCATGAAAGAAACAAAATAATCCATTTAAATTACTTTTGTATTTAGTTTTAGTACTAGAAAGTATGTGTACTTACTAAAGAGAGAGAGAAAGAACCCCATTGAGGCATGGTTTTACCTTTTCCCTTCATTTCTTTATTTCATCAGGATATGGGGCATGCATACCATGTATACAGTATGCTTTTTCAAGCCACTGGGGTCAGGATTGAACTGTGGTTGGCCATGTATGATCCAGCTCCTTTTACACAGGGCTTAACCCTTCTGCTACAGGGCTGGCCCAAAATAAGTAAATGTTTTTTGTTTTTCTTTTTAAGAGAGAGAGATTTTTGCTATAGGGCGCATGCACTCACCAGAAAAAGAGAGACAGGAAGTGAGGAACCCCACCCCCCCCAGGGGGGTGGCCATGCCACAATTCCTTCTCTCCCATTTGGGCATGCACTCACACATGCCCTGAATGAGTTTAAAGCTGCTAGAGCCAGGACTCAAACCACAGTTAACTACATAGGAGTCCAGCAACATAACCAATACACCATCTGCTGGCCCCTAAAATAAGCAAACTTAAAAAAACAAGTTTAGAGACTAAATAGCTAGAGGCATTAAGTGCTATAGAGAAATGAAACAGGGGGCAGCAGGTGGCATAATGGTTAAGACACTAGACTCCCACATGACCGACTGCAGTTTTATTTACTAAAATGGGGAAAATTAGAAGACCTGTAGGTTTGTGAAAGAAACTGAAAATTCCACAAGCGGTCTTTGAAAAGTCCATAAAAATGTGTAAAATGGAAAACCATGCATAGATTTCAAAAGTTTTTACACCAAAATAAGTGTACTTTAATTCATTTTTTCACAAATTTTCTGAAGTCCTTCTCTTATTTAGTCATATAGCGTAAGGCCTCTGTTAGATATCCAGAGAGTTATACAGAAGGCTGTTGGATTTATATGTATGGAGTTCAATGGAAAGAGCAGAAGTAGAGATGAGAAGCTAAGAGGCAGGCATAGAGATAGTATTTAAAGTCATGGGACTTAAGAAGATAATACAAAACAGGGACATCCAGGATGAAACCCTGACATATCCTAACTTTGATAAGTTGAGCAGAAGAGGTGAAGGAAGCAAAGAAAGTGAAAAGTGTATGAGGAAAAGAGTGCAAAGTCTAGTCACTGAGGTAAGCCACAGAGGTGTGCTGCCAGGATTTTCCTTCAGGAAATAACTTGTCATTCAGTTGTAAGGTGTGCAGTTAACTGACAACCTTCAGACATTAACAGCCTTAGGCTCTGCTTCGTGTTTTAGTCGAGGACATACTCTTTACCGTTGAGTGCATGGTGGGTAGGTTCAACATAATGGTGGTCTCCTCTAATGAGCAGGCTTTGCTCCAGAACTCTTGGTTGGGTTGTCAGAGACTTTGTTACATGTTTGTCAGGGTCTGAGGTTTTCCCTACCCAATCCTACTTCCTCCCTCCTGCCTTTCACAGGTGTTAGATCTTGGCCTGGGGCTTAACCAATCTTGCTTCCTTCCCCTAGTATCTTGTCCTCCCCCTAGTAAATCTCCCGCCAGCCTCTCTCCATCTCAATACCTGTATCTTAGAAGGCTGAATGACCCATTAAACAGATGCAAAGACAAGGAAGAAAGTGTGTTTCAAGGACAAAATGATCCACTGGGTTAGGGATTGCTGAGAAGTCAAGTTAGGAAAGGAAAAGGAATTGCCAGTGAATTTGGCCAAATGAAAGTATTTGAGAACTTTGAAGAGGGCACTTTCAGTGAAATGGTGTGAACCAGAGCTTAACTGAAATGCACTGAGGGGGGAATGATAAGGAAGGAGGTGGATACTAAAGACAACTCACTCACTTCTGAAGATTTGCTGTGAGAGAACAACAATAAAAAAAAAAGTCAATAACTGAAGGAGAGTATAGAGTGATAGGGGGGTGCTTTGTTATTCTTACTTTTCAAAGAAAGCTACCAGAGAATATTAGTATATTGACTGAAATAAGCCAGTAAAGAAGGGGAGAACTACAGGAGTAAAACCCCTTTGAAGGCAAGATGAGACAATACCCTGAGCTTCCAAAGCAGAAGAAATCAAAGAAGACTCAGTTTAGCTTATGTAACTAGTGCTGAGAGTTGTAACAAGTTTTGAAAATAAACAGCAAAAGAACTTCAAAAACTATAACAAGGAACTTAACGTAAACTAGGGAAAGTATCCCTGGGGAATTAAAGTTTACCAGAAGAGTAGAAATGAAAGCATTCCAGGAAGAGGGAAGAGCAGATGAAAGTCAAGGAATGGAAGAGTCTGAACTACCGGTGAACCAGAAAACTAGTTACAGTAATGAAATAAAGAGTGCCATGGGGTCAGCAGGTGACATAGTGGATAAGGCATTGGACTTTCACATGGCCGACCACGGTTTGAGTCTCAGACCTGGTGACTTGAAACTCACACTGGGTGTGTGTATATGTGTGCCCAAGATCCTAGGAGGAGAATGAAAGAGAAGGGACTGTGGTATGGCCATTCCCGCAGAGGGGTGATTTCTTGCTTTCTGTCTCTCTGTCTCTTTGTGTTTCCAGTGAGTGCACATGCCCTATAGCAAAAAAGAGAAGAAAAGAAATAAAGAAAGCCAGGGCCAGATTATGCAAGGTCAGGTGGGAAGTAAGAAACATTTTGTATCTTAGTCCAAAGTCTAAAGGTTTTAAGTTGAGGCATTATATAATTTGATTTTTTTACTTTTAGAAAAATACCCCTATATTTGGGAAAGAGAAGCGAAAGATCTGTTGAGCGATGATGTACTATGAACTTGCACAGTTAAATACATTCATCTACTCATTCAATAAAATTGAATAGTGAGAGAAGTAAACTGATTCGCTATGTATTTTTAGTGGGAGAATCTAGACAACTGTAAAAGTGGACTTAAGAGTGAGAGGATTTTCAAGGATAACTCCAAGGACTCTGGCTTAATCAACTGAGCAGAATTATTTACAATGCTCAGCAGAAGTGCAGCAACTTCTCAGTGGCCCCAAAGACCATAACTATCCAGTAGCACTTTTCTAGGTGGATGTCAAGGCTTTCCTACTCCCACCTCAACAATCTGAACACCAAATGAAACACAAAATACAGGCTTACACAGCATAGTTCTCCAACAATGTTCAACTCTCTCATTTTAGGCTTGAGGGGAAGGATTGCCTATAAAAGTTGGAATCTGGTCATGCACATTAGTGCCACTCTCTTGACCTTTACGTATAATTTTACACATATTTCAACGATAGGCCAAAATTCCTCTGTCTAGCAATTTATTTATGGGCAGTTTCTAAAGCTGTTTTCAGTGGCTTCTCCTTTTGGCTTTCATGGGAATTAAAAATCCTTACTTAACCCGAGTAGGCCCTTGCTTCTGTTATGTAAGATAATCAAACTCCATAAAATAGATCTTAACACTTCTTACTTAGTCTTTTGTTTTCACAGTAGACACCATTCTTTTTGTTCCTATATTCTAAATAGTCTTTATATAGAAGTATAATAAACGATAATCTCTGCAATAAAGTGTCAGAAAAGGTATAGAAAAGAATTCAAGTATATTAGGAATATTTAAATTACTAGGGAGAAGAGATGTTACCAATTTTCAAAGTTACAACCAAAAATGTAAGGCACATTTTAGAGGGTCATTGGAAAAGTCATGATTTATTTTTTCTATGCAAAAATGAATCATGACTTTTCAGATGATCCAATATATGTGTATTTTTTTCCCATCTGATATTATGAGTATTGCATGCTGAGTCAAAGGTAGCTATTATCCCCAAAGGCTCCCACTGATTTAACAAGTTAACTTTTTTCCAGTGTCAACCCATGGGGTAGCTTAATTATTCAGCAAGAAAGAGTTCAATGTGCTTACCTCCAATGGATTCATGGCCTTAAATCTCAAATTTATTTCCAACCACTTGGCAAAAACAGACTCTTTGACTACACTTATATATTTTGGCAGCTTCATGAAAAGATCATTTTGGACTCAGAGGCTTACTAGACAGAACAAGTCTAGTCTGTTCCTGGCTGATTATAGAAACTATTTACCTACCCTCTTCTCTAATATTAAATAACAATGCATATTACAGAATAGGATGCACTCTGAATTGTAAATGTTAATAGAGAAAAGAGTATATAATAAGGTTCATTCAACAGGCAACACTATTTAGAACTTTTGGTTTTGGGGGCTGGCAGGTGGCTTGGTGGTTAAGGGTGCTGGACTCGCACATGGTTGACCACAGTTTGAGTCCCAGATTTGGCAGCTTTCTCTCTCTCTCTCTCTCTCTCTCTCTCTCTCTGCTCACATTTATATAAATAAAGCTAAATAAAATAATTCTTTAAAAAAAGAGCTTTTGGTTTTGAAGTGACTTAAAATATCCAATTTTAAATGTTACTTTTGCCTATGACTATACTCAAAACCAAGCATTCAAATCTATAAACATTTATCAAGCACCTCCTATTTGTCAGGCACTATGTGGAATATTTAAAAGGATGACGACTAGCCCCATGGCCAAGTGGTTAAGGGAGTCTGATTCCATGTAGCTGACCAAGGTTTGAATCCCAGTACCAGTGGCTTGGAAAACAGGTAAGGCACACATGCATGCCTGTCCCAAATCCCAACAGGATGGAGAAATGGAGGAGAAAGAATTGCAGCATGACCATACCCCACTGGAGGGTCCTTTCTTTCCCTCCTTCTCTCTGGCTAGTGTACCTCTGGGAAGGAGAGAGGGAAAGAAAGAAGGGAGGGGAATAATACAAGATGAAAATCCTAAAACAAATTCATCAAAATGTGGTGAGTTAAGAAATTCATTATTTTGTCAAGGCACACAAATATACTCAAAATAATCTATAAGAATCTCATATATGCTACCACAGCAGTGAAACTAGGGCAAGGAAATAATTTTGCTGGGAGGAGGTTTCATAGAAGAAGGGACATATGAAGAACATCTTGAAAGAAAACTGAAAGTTCAGTAAATAAAAAAAAAAAGAATATTCTAAGGGAACAACTTGTGCTTAGAAACAAAGGGTATATACATGTTCTTACAACCAAAGAACATTCTTTAGATGTCACCTTATTTAACCTCATAGCAGTCTTTGATCCTGAAGACCATTTTTATATCTGTGACCCATTCTCTTAGTTCTCCAATACTACACTCTTACTTTTCCTCTTATCTCTCTGATTGACCTTACTCAATACTCTTTGTAGACTCTTTGTCTCTTAAATATAATTGTTTCCTCAGAGTTCAGCTTGGGTCCTTTTTTTTTTTTTTCAAGTTAAAAAGCCCCCTGCATGGCTGATCTCATCCCCTCCCCATGGTTTGAATTGCCTTATACTCATGAATCTCAAAGCTATATCTCCAGATGGATATTTCCTGAACTTCAGAGTCAAATAACTAGCTGTCTTCTGGATATTTCTTAGAAGTTTCACAAGTACTTCAAGCTTAACACTTTGAAACCTGAATTACCTCCCTCCCAAACCCCACTGTCCTTCTGTGATACCCCTCCATTTCAGTGAACCGTCCAGCCAGTTGCCCAAATCATAAACCTGGCCATCATCCTTGACTCTTCTCATTCTATTAAATTCACCATTTAGTTAGTCCTGTCAATTTTGTCTTTTACTTTAATGTATCTATTATTTTTCAACTGCTAGTGTCCTATCATCTCTAGCATAAATTACTACAATATCCTAAGAGGCCTCCCTGTCTCTAGTCTTGCTTACTTCCAATCTCCCCTCCACAGTGATGCTATACCATATGGAATCTTTCATGACCTAACTCCTAATTACAATCTGAACTCATTTAAATACAGAATAGCCCCTACTTATTCTGTATTTCCAACCACATTCAATCATTTCTCTTGCCTTTAGGTTTCTCTACACACATTTCCCATGCATAAAATGGTGTTTCTGTTCCACTTTTCTGGCCAATTGCCACTCATCCTTTTGACCTAAAATTATACATCATTTCCTCAGGGGAGCCACTGATCCCTCAACTGCTTCCTTATGTGTTCCTATCATAGGAATTCCTATTCCAATATATTTTAATTTGCTGATTACTAGTGAGCATTTTCCTAGACTATAAGATCACAAAGGCCTTTGAACCAGTGCCTGTGCATACTCTACATGCTTTAAAATTATTTGTGTTATGTCTAAACAAACGATGAAACCCTATTCAAAATACTGAGCACATAAAAGATTGAGAAAAACTAATATAATAGGGAACTTCTTATAGTCCCTTTCTAATAAAGTCAACAGAACAGATAATATATGAAATATTATTATCAAAGAAGACCAAAGCAATAATGAAAAATATCATTTGCAAGAGAGCAAGTCTATTCAACAAACACTTGAGAATGGCCTATAAGAAGGTACTTTTTTCTCTAATTTACTAATTTTCACAAAAAAATATCACTTGGGACAGGTTTTTGAAATAGAAGCAAGTGAAATCAATTAAGCTTTTAACCCCTAAAGAAACATATCCAAAGGCCAACTACTGTATACAAGTTAGATACTGCTAGATAACAAACTAACCCAATCCCAGTAGCTTAAAACAATAGACATTTACTGCTTTTAACAGGGAATCTGGCAATTTCATCCTCACTGTGCTTAATCATGATTCTGCAACAGTCTGACAGGCTAGCTAAGACTGTCTTATCCAGAACTACCTCCTTTACATACATTGTGGTAAGCTGGGCTCTTGGATGAGGTAATAGGCATACTGGAGACCCATACAGCAGGCCAGCCCAAACCAATTCTCATATTACCTACAAAGACTTCTATGCACAAAAATGTACAAGACCTCTTTGGGTTTAGCTTTCATAACTGATGCCATTTCTTCTGGCATTTCTATTAACCAAAGGCCAAGTTGCAAGGCCAGTCCAGATTCAAGAAGTAAGAAAATATATTCTACCTCTACAGAGTCACATTGCAAAGGGCATATTTATAGGAAGAGAATAATCGAGGTCACTTTAAAAAAATATTTATTTGTTTGTTGTGATTTTCAAGCCACCAGGTCCGTTACTCAAACCAGTCGACCAGATCGGAATCCAACATCTTAACTATCATGCCACTTGCTAGTACCAATCAAGGCCATTTTTTTCATACTCAGTCTCCCACACGCTGCATAGACCAGTACCTATCTAGCCAACACATGTACCTACCTTGAGCAGTACAGTTAAGTACATGATATTCATAATGATGATTCTGATACAGTAAGGAGTGAAATAATATTCAGTATAAGCAGAGAAGTAAAAAAAGTTTTCCATGATAAGGACAAGGATTAAATGATTTGAATAAAGGATAACTCTTTTGATTGTGGTGTAATTTCTCTCTGATTTCAGAGAATGTTGTTTTAACTGAATTATATTCTGTTTCTTCACTGTGAGTGCTATCAAAAATGAAAAGTTTAGCTTATTGTACCACTGGTAAAAGAGTTTGATTAAAATAAACAAGATTGAAACTGAAGTAGTATCTTCTTAGAAAAAACATAAATAATTCAGGAAAAGAACCAGGTCATGGACTTACTTCCGAAATACCTGCAATACAAAATTCTCTAAAAGCGTTCATAGAATCATTCACTACACCCTATTCCACAGAAGAAGTCAGGTGAGCAAGGGTAGGCAGAACTGGGTGATAAGCTCTTATGGCAAATACACATAAACTCGCCAATCTACTGAAAAGAAAATTTGACCAAAATGGAAAAACATTTTTATATGTTCAAATTGATCTTAGTAAAGCATTTTTTAGCAACCAAAAAACTGTGCTGGGCTTGAATAAGTAAACAGAAACCAGACAAAATTACAGATAAGCTTAAAAGCATACAGATCTTCAAACCCAAGTGATATTACTGGGTGCACTTGATCCTTGGACTATGTGGCCTAGTTTTGCTGGATGACCCTCTAATTTCTGAAAAGTGCTACAGGATCCTCCTGACAACGACCTCTCTTAACTCCAGCATGGGAACTCTTAGCATTTCCGATGTGGATTTTAGAGACGAAGATAGAACACTGAGATCTGCCAAGGCTGAAAAGGATATCACTTTCAAAGGTTAAAAAAACCCCTCCCTCCCCCTTTTCTGATGACTACCCAATTACACAAGCCAGGCATGATGACTGGAAGCAGCAAAAGAAGTCTACAGGCCTGGATAAAACTGCCTGTTCAAACTCCGCGAAAAGTGCGTGAGACACAGCAATAAATAGGCATCTCTGGGTCTGCACATGAAGCAGATGTTCTATTGTGTCATCAGGAAAGTCATGACACATTTTCACATAGAAAAACACAAACTGCATCATGGCTTTCCCAACGATCTAACAGCATGAAAAAAAGTTTTAACATAGAACAAAAAACTCAGAATCTGACTGTATTATTAATATTTCTTATCAAAACCTAACCTGTGGTTTTTAAAGTGTGGCTTTTCCTATTTTAATTTTATAGAAGAACATGCAGTTATACAAAAGATTTATTATTAAATTTCTGTAGGCAGAACAAAATTTTGTAAAGTGAAACCCATTCTTCCTCTGAGGGCTATTATAAAATCCAACATGTGTATCTATATATAAGCATGCTCCTGAGACCATGGATTTCGGTTATATTTTTGTGTACCACAATAAAAGCTGTACTGCAATGTCCACTTGTGCAATGATACTCATTTTCCACCTACTCTTGATCTAGGCTCCAAGCATCTTGTCAGTATCCAGCAATGACAATGTTTCAGCACTCCTGGTCATTTACAATTCAAAACTAATGTACTGCTTTTTATATTCAGAACTTGACACTTGAATTCAGGAATGAAATTCCTGTCCAACCTGTGGGTTCATCTAGTACCCTAGCTGTTAAAGGTATATGCCATTGCTTATTACTACAGAAAGTAGAAAGCAGATCTTACAGAAATAGTCACAGTAACAACGGCTATTATTAACGTTTAGAGACCTCAGATTCTGTCATCATTTCCCAAGAAGCGTCAGAGAAGGTGTATAGTGATGTTCTTAAAAAGTGTTTCTCAGTGCCGCTCCATACACATATTGGAGTTCAGTATAGTAAAAACTTAGGATGATTCTGACGGTTCTCAACTGAACTAAATCACAGGTAAGCTATAAAAGCAGATCTCTACACAAACAGAATCCTTGGTACAATTGCCAACTTCATATTTCTCTTTACCTCTCATTATTCACCCTTGAATTAAACCTGGCCAAGCTTGTGTGATAAGTAGATATTTGTGATTATTAATCCACTGGCCATTCAATCAGGTGACAAAAGCACGGCTAGCAATGATCTTGAGAGTTTGCTCTAGTGATTAAATAAATCCTAAGTTTGCTCTAGTGTAAAGAATGTCAATTATGTGCAGAAAAGGGGTATTTTTGAGACAGAAAAACTGAGAAGTTTACTGTAAAGATATAAACATTATATCTACTACAACTATAATATAATTATTTATTTGCACTATAAAGGAAAGATATTCTAAGAAAAGAAAAATACAGTCAAATTCATTGTAGTAATCCCAATACTGGGGCTGTGAAAGAAACATTTATCTAAACTTTTCAAAACAAAACCAGAAACAAAAAAGAGGTAGCTTCAGCAAAATCATTAGATCATTCATGATATGCTGCTAGGTCTAATTAAAGCATAAGGTGATGATAAAGTATTACTGACAACAGGAGGAAAAAATAATTTGTAACATTACTACAAATATTTAATGCATATAGCATTTAATTACATAATTTCATAAACATGAAGGATCAGTAGTACTACATTGATTTACTTCACCTTCAAGCATCCTTTTTTTTTTTTTTGGAGAGATTTTTTGCTATAGGGCACGTGCGCTCGCCAGAAAGACAGAAAGAGACAGAGAGACAGAAAGCAAGAAATCACCCTCCAGGGGGATGGCCACGCCACAATCCCTTCTCCTCTATTCTCCTCTCGGGATCTTGGGCACGTATGCACATGTGCCCGGTGTGAGTTTAAGCCACCGGGTTAAGGCCTCAAACCGCAGTCGACTACATGGGAGTCCAGCTACATAGCCATTATGCTATCTGCTGGTCCTACCTTCAAGCATCCTTTGTAAATTGAAAAAGTGGAGCAGGTGTTGCCATGGACTGGTGTAAAGGCAAAATGAGGAATGACCACTAGTGGGTACAGGACAATAAAAATGTTCTAAAAATTAGATAGATGGCTGCACAACTCTGTGAGTATACTACAAAACACTGAATTATACACTTTAAAGGATAAGTTTTATGACACATGAATTATATGTCAATAAAGTTGTTATATCATTATTTTTTAAGAGAGATTTTTTTTTCTATAGGGTGCATGCGCTCACCAGAGAGACAGAAAGAGACAGAGAGACAGAAAGCGAGAAATCACCCCCCTTGGGGGATGGCCATGTTGCAATCCCTTCTCCTCCATTCTCTTCTCGGGATCTTGGGTGCACACACATGCCCAGTGTGTTTTAAGCTGCTGGGTACGAAAATAGAACCGTGGTCGACTACTTGGGAGTCCAGCAATATAACCATTATGCCATCTGCTGGTCCGAAAGCTGTTGTAAAAACTAAGTAATGCCAACTTTTTTTTTAAATTGCCAGATGGCACATGTATGCACTAGAGATAGAGACAACAAGAGAGAGAGAGAATAACTCCAATGGGAGTGTGATCACAACATAATCCTTTTATCTCCATTCTTCCATCTTTTCAGGATTTTGAGCACACACATACATTTGCTGGTATGTTTTTCAAGCCACTAGGACTCGGAGTATAACCACAGCCATCTATATGGGATCAGCTCCCAAAGCACCAGGCTTAACTACTGCTGGCCCAACATTTTTAGCAATTATGTGAATTCTTTATCAAAAAAAAAAACAAAAAACAAAAAAACAAAAAAACCCTACTATAGGATAATGTGCTGATCATATTGAATATTTTTTTCTACAAGAGAGATTTTTGCTATAGGGCTTATTCACTCATCAGAAACACAGAAACAGAGACATAGAAAGCAAAAAATCACCCCCCCCCCAGGAAAGATACTGCAATACCTTCTCCTCCATTCTCCTTTAGGGATTTTGAGCATGCACACACACGTGCCTGGCATGAGTTTTAAGCCACTGGGTCCAGGACTCGTACTGCAGTCAACTACATGGGAGTCTAGTGACATAACCACTTTATCACCTGCTGGTCCCAATCATATTAAAATTTTTATTTGTAAAATTCTTTGTCTATTGTTTTCTAGAAAATTACCCCCAAAGACTTACTATAATGATCTAAACATTCCCTGTCTTCTAACAACTTTTCAAAACATAGAAATAACACTAAACTGAAGATATGAACATCTTGACGGACTCATTTAAAAAAAAAAAAAAAGGTTTAAATTCCAAATTCCAATGGAGACCTAATATAAAGACACCTGTTTTCCTGGGAATTAACAGCTGTAAATACAGACAACATAAGTAATTTCACACATCAAGTTGATGTGTAATAAAATAAATCTACTCAAGGTTCTTCTTTCATCAAGATAACAGACTCTTAACGATAAATGACTACAGCTCATCTTGTTAAGATCAAAAGGGAATGACTTTTGCAGCAAAATATGCTTAACAGCTAAGCTATTTCACTAGCTCAGTTACTAATGACACAAAAGCCATCTTACATGAAGCAGCAAAAAGAAGAAAGAGAAGATATCAAAAAGGAATTCTTAAAAGACATGATTTGTCTAGGTCGTAAATTGCTTTGTAACTTCATTTCGACTTTAGAGCTTTATGGATCCAGAGGAATATCTTTGCATTGTGCTGATGAACCCAACAATAAATTTTCTCTTAAATATATCCTCTGCTAATATTTAAAATCCACCAAAACTATAGCTATATTAACAATTCCTACTATTGCTACCCTAGAATATATTATCAGTCAATTTGCCAATGTTAGGACTTTCAAAAAAAAAAGAGCAAGGGGGACCAGCAGTTAGCGTAATGGCTATGTTGCTGGACTCCCACGTAGTCGACTGCAGTTCGAGTCCCGGACTCGGTGGCTTAAAACTCACACCGGGCGTGTGTGCGTGCGTGTCCAAGATCCCGAGAGGAGAATGGAGGAGAAGGGATTGCAGCATGGCCATCCCCCCAGGGGGTGATTTCTCGCTTTCTATCTCTCTGTCTCTCTCTGTCTGGCAAGCGCACACACCGTATAGCAAAAACCTCTAAAAAAAGTATTATGGACAATATAGTTGACTCATTCACTGAGATTCTTACCTTTCAATACATTTATCTGACTGAATTGTATAGCTACAAGGTAGTCAAGTCATAATATATTTTTCTATGTTTTTCTATGCAAAAATCATGATTTTTCAGATGACCCAATGTAACTCACAATATTGATTATATCAAAGCTGAAACTCAACTAATGGCCAAATATTTACAGAATACTAATTTTGCTAAGGAGCTTTGAACTTATTATCTGTAATGAGCAGCCAATTGAAAGATTTTTATTTCTTCTATTTTTACTTTTTGGAAAGCTTATTTATTTCCTTCATGTGTTGTACATGAGAGAGAGAGATAGACAGACATTCTCAAAACAGTCTCATGCGATGATCTTCCCTGTTCTACAGTTAGCCAGGATAATGTAATGGGTGCTCCCATGAACTTACCTGCCAGTGTTCTGACAGCCATGCGGACACAAACCCAGG
>NW_006160001.1:3021637-3027022 GCF_000334495.1 Tupaia belangeri chinensis
AGAAAAACCTCATAAAAAAAAAAAAAAAAAAAAACCTAAAAAAAAAAAAAAAGCAAGGTATATAAAATCACCAACTTTTCAGTCACATAAAATGTGATATAGAGTAGTTTCGTTTTATGGTGCTGTTACCTCTAACACACCATAAAATAGTTTATCTTGTATTTAAATCTTAACTACACAAATTACTCAAATATACATACATAAAAACATGAATTGCACTTAACTTTGAAATAATTAGAAAAAAATCAACATCAATAGAAAAACTCTTTTCTAAAACCATAATTCAGAAATACGCCAATGGAGGAAGGTAAACATTTATCAGTAAAAATTCTAACTATTACAGATGTATAAACAAATATCTCATTTTTTTTTAAACTGCCAGAGAGCATGTGCACTCACCAGAGAAAGATGAAAAGATGGAGAAAATAGGGAGAAAGCACCCCTCAATGGGGTACGGTCATGCCACAATTCCTTCTCCTCTATTTCTCCATCCTGTTGGGATCTGGGGCTTCCAAGCACATGTACCTGGTGTGTTTTTCAAGCCACCAGTGCTGAGACTAGAACCACGGTTGGCTATGCAGGTTCCAGTTTCCTTTAATCACCAGGCGATGGCACCAGCCCTCATTCTTTTCTATATCATAAATTTTACCAGATCCCACATAATATTATTTAAATGTGACTCTCACAGTTTCAATTTAAGAAAGGAAGTAGACAATTTTTTTCTATCTGCAAGTGTAAAGAGCTAAGCTTCTTTCAAAATGATCTATCTTGCCTATATTGATCAAAGAGGAAATTAAGCCTCAAAGCCATAATTAAGTTACAGGTTTCAAAGTTGCAAATCTTCTGATTTTTCTAGAATGTCATTTTAAGTAACAAATTCCACTTAACTACACAAAATTTAAACATGCATCTATGACCCCAGGTCCATGGAGATACCTTGGATATACCTGGAGTGTTTGCCTGTGCCTTCAAATACCTCTTTTCCTTACTATTGTTTCCTTTGGTCTTAAAATTCCCTAAATAAAGAAGTTCTTTTTTTCCACACTAACACATAAAACAATTTTTATATATGCAAATAGCAAAAGCACTTATAATCTCATGTGTAATCTTTATTATGTTAAGTCAACAGAGAGAACCTTCCTAGTTTATTACTGAAAAAAAATATGTCAAAACATGAACTATAATGAAAGAGATTCTACCCATCAAGGATTAAGCTTTGCCAATACAATGAGACATTGTATAAAAATAACCCTCACAATGATATGGCCTATTGCCTGGATCCTCCTACAGCAGATCCTGTCTTTGTTGAAGAGAAAATAAAACAAGCCTTGGCACTATGCCAACAAAACAGCTGCCAAAAACGAATTCTTCCTGATTCTAAAGAACTTATCACTACATTTCTACACTAATGTGGCTAACCATTAACTGTTGTTGCTATGGGTTTGACCATGTATCTTACACACATATTTTATATAACTTTTCAACAGTCATTTTTAAACTTAGTGTATGCTATCTCTGTGGTATTAGTGATAAAGAAGGCTCTATTTCTAAAAAAAAAAAAAATTTTAAATATGAACTTCTAGTTTAACCAAAATAATCCTAACACTCAGTCCTCTGTATTAGTTCTATTTTTTCTAGCATTTTGAGAGATGATAGTAACAGAGGTGAAAAGAATTAGAAAATACTTTAGTAAATAGTATTATAGCTTATGTATCCTAATGGTTTTTCTCCACTGTACTGGTGCTGTGAGACATGGTACATCTATAATAGCAACCCTATCCATCCTCCTTTGTATTAGGTTGTTGGGAAAGTCATGTGATTTTCCTATGCAAAAATGCATCATGACTTTCCCAACAATGCAATAGATCTCCCCTGACAGTATGCATAATGGATCCTTTGTCTCATGGAATTAGAAAAAGAAGGCAGTTGATACATAATAGTGACATATGCCTGGGTCTACCAGTCATATTCAGTTGTCAGAAAAGTCAGGACATGTTTTTCTATGCAAAAATCCATCATGACTTTTCTGACAACTCAGTAGATATACCATATGGCTGGTTCAGTCAAGTCAATGCCTGAATAGATAAGCTAACTGCTTTAACTTATACTTTTTTGTCCCATCATTTATTTCAGTAGGTCTTGTTCATGTAATGAAATAAGTAATGAATAGTAAGCAAGATGTCCAGGGAAAGCCCAGTGACACTAAATGTCACAACGCTTCTGACAAATACCATTTGTATTTCTAACACATTTCTGGCAATCAACATAAATTAAGTCAATATTTCTATATCATTTTATAGGAATATATTCTAGATTCTTATCTGGTGTCAAATGAGATAAAGGGAAGAAGAAGATGGGCAAAAGAAAGGAAAAAGGAGGAAAGAGGGAGTAGGATAGGAAAGAGAAGGGGAAAGAAAAAAAGAAAGGGAAAGAATAAATGTGAAATTAAAAGTAATGCCAGGCCAAACTAAGAGAAAAGTCCAATATACCTTGCCTAATGATGAGGTAAATACAGGATAAATACACATATATATATTTTTTTTGGAGAGATTTTCACTGTAGGGCGCGTGCGCTCGCCAGACAGACAGAGAGAGACATAGAGACAGAAAGCGAGAAATCACCCCCCAGGGGGGATGGTCACGCCGCAATCCCTTCTCCTCCATTCTCCTCTCGGGATCTTGGGCACGCACGCACACGCGCCCGGCGTGAGTTTTAAGCCACCGGGTCCGGGACACGAACCACGGTCGACTACGTGGGAGTCCAGCGACATAGCCATTTCGCTAACTGCTGGTTCCCATCATTTTGAGAGTAAGTATGACGGAAGATAAATTATCAATATTCTACCATTTGAGAGTGTACACAGGTGTAAGTAAGAAAAATACAACAAAATGAGATCATTGTGAAACCACCTACTTCTCTATATAGAGAAATTAAAGCATCTTTATGAATAATACAGACAGCTGAGAGGTAAAGCAGAACAGAGAAACTTCCACCAAAAAGGGACTATTTATGTATCAAAGAAAAAAATGAAGTTCAATATGCTGAGTTTAAAACAAAAAATTAGTGCCACAAGCAATTCTGTATCTTTTTTTTTAAGAATTATTTTATTTAACTTCATTTATTTATTTTAATTTGACCAAAGAGGGATACAGTGAGAGAGAGAAAGAGAGAGAAAAAGCGAGAAAGCACGCCACCAGGTCTGAGATTCAAACCGTGGTCGGTCATGTGGGAATTCAGTGCCCTCAACAATCACACCACCTGCTGGCTCCTGTAATTCTGTATCTTTAACAGAGAACTATGCCAGAAAATCCAGACAGATTACATCACAGTAGTCCTAAAGAGATGGCTAAGATCTAATTTAAAGGTAATGTTCAGAAGGGCTTTCTTTTCATTTAAAAACACATACAATTCTTATAGACTACTAATGCAATTTGAATATTCAAGGCAGTTGCCATATTTAGAGTAAAACAGAATGCCAGTTCTTATATGAATTATAATATTCCTTCATAAAGGAATATTAGTTTGATAATACATTCATTTTGTGGGTATACATAATACATATATATTTCAAAAATAAATCCTGGGGCCAACAGGTAGCTTGGTGGTTAAGGGCACTAAATTTTCACATGGCTGACTGTGGTTGGAGTCCTGGACCTGGCAGCTTGCTTGCTCGCTCGCTCGCTCTCTCTCTCTGTCCCTCTCTGATCAAGTAAGTAAATAAATAAATAAAGTTAAATAAAATAATTCTCAAAAAAAAAGTTCCAAGAATAACTTTAAATTAATTGTTCACATAATACAGAATCTAAGTAATTCATTTTTTCTTTTGTTAAAAAAAGAATTATTTTAACTTTATTCATTTATTTATTTATTTTATTTGACCAGAGAGAGAGACAGAGTGAGAGAGAGAAAGAAAGGGAAAGTGAGAAAGCAAGCCTCCAGGTCTGGGACTCGAACCGTGGTCAGCCATGTGGGAGTCCAGCACCCTTAACCACCACACCACCTGCCAGCCCAAGTAATTTATTTTGTATTATATAGTCAACTCTGGCAGACTAGAGTACTTGATGCATCATTTATCCATGGAAAATATTCTTACTTAATAAGATACTTAAACCAGAATAAAATGGTTTTATTTCTTAGATGATGCCTAACATTTGAATTATACAACTACCAGGGACTCACCACTAACTCTACTACACTGAAACTTTCCTCTAACGACTAAGCCTGTAATACTTCCCACTCTTTAGATTGTAGATAGATTATTCTCAGAATAAAGTAATAACTTCAGATTCCTATATAAAAATCAAAGAAGGAAGAGAAGAAAAAAGTAAGGGTCTTGCAAATGCCTAACTTTCCATGTTACAACAGCATTGAACAAGCTAATTCAAACAAATTGCTTACAAGACTGCACCTGGCACAAAGCAAGTGCTCAATAACATTGGCTATTATCCTGCACAAAAACAGCATTTTACTAAAGTCTTGGTCTTCGTAAACCCTCTAGGAAATATAAACAGTCCATATTTGGTATACTCATGGGTAATCTATTCAAGGTTCTTGCCTTGCCAATGCTCTTTAGGGTTCATGAGCATTAATTACGATAGCTACTTGGGTGGTCATTAACATCAGTGATTTTGTTAAATTTTTTTTTCAATTAACTTCATAAATGTCAAGCACTAGTTTTGCTGTTTTGAAACAACAATGAATGTCTTTTCATGCTGCTGACCACACATTTCATTCCATTACAAGTACCACCAAATATAGTCAATTCAATTTAGCTGATCTTTTATTAGTTACTCAAGAAAATCTCTATGATTTTTTAATAAAATATTTCATTTTAAAAACAGAGTAAAAATGAAAAGTGAAACCTCTGAATTTCCTTAATGCTGATCTGGATACTAAGCAATTGGCAGTTGGCTCACAACTTCCAAAACAGGCTCATCCAAGACATTTCATCGATTTTATAACATGACCTTGTGTTTAATGTCATTTCACATTTTACATAACTGAATATTTGGGGTCCCTCCCCTCTTATAGTGTTATGGCAGTCTTATCATATCAGTAATAGACACATGCTCTTAAGTTTGAATTCCACATTAGAAAAACGGATAGACTTTGACTCTCAAGTAACATTATCATCACCTGGAAATAAAACCCATTGTTCCTGCTCTGCAAGCCTGATCAACCCATCTCAAATTGCTACCGTAATTTCCCATAGTCCTCCATCTGCCTGGTTAAAAAGCATATTAGCAGGTTAACTAAAAAGAAGTATTAAAGAAAAAAAAAAAAAAGATAACACCTGAGTAAAATTATAACTTAAATTACATGATCATTAAAAAGAGATACCAGGGGGGACCAGCAGTTAGCGTAATGGCTATGTCGCTGGACTCC
>NW_006160001.1:3027132-3056218 GCF_000334495.1 Tupaia belangeri chinensis
CCCCTGGGGGGTGATTTCCTGCTTTCTATCTCTCTGTCTCTCTCTGTCTGTCTGGCGAGCGCACGCACCCTATAGCAAAAAAAAAAAAACCTCTCCAAAAAAAAAAGAGATACCAGGGGACCAGTAGATGGCATAATGGTTACATTGCTGAACTCCCACATGGTAGACTGCAGTTCGAGTCCAGGACTCAGAGGCTTAAAACTCATGCTGGGCACGTGGGCATCCATCCCCAAAATCCCAAGAGGAGAATGGAGAAGGGACTGTGGCATGGCCATTCCCCCTAGGGGGTGATATCTGGCTTTCTGTCTCTTTGTATCTATTTATCTGTCTGGTGAGTGAAAACACTCTATATGAAAAAAAAAAAAAAGATAACACCTGAGTAAAATTATAACTTAAATTACATGATCATTAAAAAGAGATACCAGGGGGGACCAGCAGTTAGCGTAATGGCTATGTCGCTGGACTCCCATGTAGTCGACCGCGGTTCGTGTCCCGGACCCGGTGGCTTAAAACTCACGCCGGGCGCGTGTGCGTGCGTGCCCAAGATCCCAAGAGGAGAATAGAGGAGAAGGGATTGCGGCGTGACCATCCCCCCTGGGGGGTGATTTCTCGCTTTCTGTCTCTATGTCTCTCTCTGTCTGTCTGGAGAACGCACACGCCCTACAGTGAAAATCTCTCAAAAAAAAAAAATTTTTTTCTCTTTAAAAAAAAAAAAAGGAACCAGCAATTGGCGTAATGGCTATGTCGCTGGACTCCCATGTAGCCAACCGCGGTTCAAGTGCCAGATCCGGTGGCTCAAACTCACGCCGGGTGCGTGTGCGTGCATGCCCAAGATCCCAAGGGAATGGAGGAGAAGGGATTGCAGTGTGGCCATCCCCTGTTTCTTAGATTTCTTCTGAGAAATCACTTTCTGTGATTTCTCACTTTCTGTCCATCTCTATCTTTCTAGCGAGTGCATACATGCTATAGCAAAAAACTCTCCAAAAAAAGAAATACTAGGACTAGCAGAAAACTCAACACCGGGAACATGGGAATGGAGGAGAAGGGATTGTGGTGTGGCCAGTCCCCCTGAGGAGTGATTTCTTGCTTTCTGTCTATGTCTTTCCAGTAAGCTCACATACTCTATAGAAAAAAAAATCTCTCTTAAAAAAAAAAAAAAAAATCTTACTGCTCTATTGAAAAATGTAATGATGAAAAAAGCAGTTGGTATTTCCAACAATATTGTCAAGTTTGCTTAAATCTAGGATAAGTGTTTGAAGACTCTATAAAATACTGACTCATCACATTATACAAGGAGTCATCAGAAAGTTTATGGAAAATGACTTATAAAAAACTATGCATAGATTTCAATTATTTTTGCACCAAGATAAACTCATACTTTAATTCTTTTTCTATAAACTTTTTGAAGTCCCCTCAGACTATTCTGTGAAGTGGTTGGTCTTTTCCTGTCAAGTCCTGTGAATTTTTCCAGTGCATTTATTACCTGTAATTCTAGCAGCTGTATTTAGGTGGTGCCTGTTAATGGGAGCTAAGGCCCAAAAGAAGGAAAGAGGTAAGGTACACAGTAGAATTCTATTAATAGAAGGGCATCTTTTTAATAATCATTATAATAAACTGTAGCCAACTATTCACTAGAGATTACTGGTTATATAAGAAATATAATTTAAAGGGATACAAATAATTAGTAATTCTTGAATGACCAGAATTGCTCTAATGTACTCTAAGTCTTATTTTACAGATAAAAGAAATGTACTGGCCCAGAAAGGTCAATATGCCAATATGCTGCCCAAGCTTTAACAAGTAGAAGATGACACATGGGGTCACACACCCCAAGGGGGGGTGTATTTTCTCATTTTCCTTCTTACTGTGTCTGTTTCCCCGTCCCACCCCAAGGACATGTACCCTAAGGCAAAAACAAACAGACCAACCTCTAAAAGCAAACAGACCAACCAAAAAAAAGAAAAAAAAAACAAACAAACAAACAAAAAAACACTACAGGCCTGCAAACAAACAAACAAACAAACAAACACTACAGGCCTATCTTATCATTTGAATGGACTGTTTTAGCTATGCATGATTTTGTAACATAATGCAATGGTCATTTGAAAAATATTGGTGACTGGGTTATACAAATCTTCAACATGTCAATATATATGTTTGCATATATGATCAAAAAATTCATTTAAGTGACCACCAATATCCTCAAAGAAGCCTTTAAGTATTGGGGAGCTGTGAAGTTCAAAGGTACAAATATAAATTTCTAATTTTTTTTTTCTTTTTTTGAAGAGGTTTTCGCTATAGGGTGCGTGTGCTTGTCAGAAAGACAGAGAGAGACAGAGAGACAGAAAGCGAGAAATCACCCCCCCCTCCCGCCCCTGTATCACCCCCCCCCTCCCGCCCCTGTGGGATGGCAACTCCGCAATCACCTCTCCCCCATTCTCCTCTCTTGGGATCTTGGGTACGCATGCACACACGCCGGGCATGATTTTAAGCCACTGAGTCTGGGACATGAACCTCAGTCGACTACATGGGAGTCCAGCGACATAGCCATTATGCTAACTACTGGTCCCAAATATCTAAAATTTTTAATTTTGCTTGAAAGCTCAAATTTTATCACTTGACACAAACATGGTCATTTGTTTTCCTAAAAGTGACAACTGACAATTTTATTTTAGTTTTTTAAGAAAATATCAAATACCCCCCAATCTGAATACCATAATTTATGGATCATTCTTTCAAGGAAAAATTATGTTCCATAATAAACTAGTTAGCTCTTAATTCAGTCATGCAAATGCATGCTTACCTGCAGGACATGCATTTGCATGAATGAATGAAGACCTAACTAGCTTCTCATTTCATCACAAATAGTTTAAAATGTATACAAGAACTGAGATTTAATAAAATGAATAATTTTACTGCTTCATCAAGGACATTTCTAAGTAAAACTGGCTTTTAGTCTTCATTGTGAACATATGGCAGGGAAGATGATAATCACTACTAGTACAGGCTGGTGCCACTGCCTTGATTTCTGCCAAGAGATCAGGACTTTACCCATCATTGCTTTGATTTCATTTGTACAAATGTCAACACAGTAAAGAAAAAAAAAAAGCAAATTATATCTAGGTATTATAATGAAAATAGTCTTGATCTTTTGTGGAACAGCTGAAAAGATCTTGGAGAATTCCATGAATCACACTCTAAAAGTTGCTGTTGTAAACTATTTTTTTCATTCAGCATTATCTCCCATATGTATCTTTACATGAGACAATTTGCTGCATGTATTTTGTTACCTAATACCCAATTCACAGTACATAGAAATGCATTCTAACTGGTTGTTCTAATTTCCTAAATCTAAAACAAATTATGTAAAAGGAGCTCTGGAAGATTTTTCTCAATTTTAGACTGAAGTACTCACTAAGCTCCAAATTATCTATGTGACCTAGAGTAAATCATTTCTAGCAGCAATTTTTCTGTCCATAAAACTAGGTGAGAGTTGGACTAGCTCAGTGATTCTCACCTCAAGGGTGAGCAGCATGTGACGGAGCTGAGATTCGCTACAAAGGAGTGGTGTTATTGATGGGAGCCGTTTCAATGTGAAAACTCCACAGGCAGAAAAAAGCACCACTGACATAATGTATGAAAGCCATTCATTATAAAATTGTTAGAAAATGGTTATTAATGCTCCCCCACCTCCCTTGCCCATCAAATTTATTTTCCACAGGGATGCCAGAATAATTTGTTTTTAATGTAAATCTGATTGTGCCACTTCTCTGCTTAAAATCCTTTAACCTCTTGTAGTTACCCTTGGAATAAAATCCAAATGCGTTCAACATGGTCTAGAAGGCCCTCACAGTCTGACCTCTGTCTCCTGCAAATCCATCTAATGCTAAAAAAGACCTTTCAATGTGCTGCTTCCTCTGCATAGGATAACATTCCCCTCTCTGCCTACCAATAACTGTATCTCAGCTTAAACAGGACTTCTGAGGAGAAGCTTTTACTGACCACAGACAACCTTAAGTGTTCCTGATATGTTGCCACTTCAGAGCACTTTATACACATACAATTATTTACTTAATTATTCATGAGTGTCTTTAAATGTCTGTCTCTTCACTGTATTATAAATCCCACAAGAGTAAGAACTGTTTCATTTATCCACAAGTTTAGCTGAGGCTATGCACATAGCAGATTGTCAACAAATATTTCCTAATTGACAGACAAAAATGCTTTGTTGTTATTTTTTTCTTTAATTTTATGGTGTGTATATTTGTGTTCTCTGGAGAAAGACAGAGAAAGAGATAGGCAAGTGAGAAACCACTCTCCAGAGGAAATGGCCACACTGCAACCCCTTCTCCATTCTCTCATGATTTAGGGCACACATGCACACACTCCAGGCGTGTTTTTTAAGCTGCCCAGTCCTGGACTCAAACCGTGTAGTCAGCCATGCAGGATCCAGCTGCTTTCACCCCCATGCTATCTGCTGGCCCCCCCAAAATAGTTCTAAAGCAAGAATATGGTGGAATTAAGAAACTAAAAGTTGTATATTGATAAAAGACATGTCGTTTTGTGACAGATCATAAGTTATGTGGATTATGAAAAAGATTTATAATGTGAAACCTATTTGGGAAATTAAGTATTAGTAAAACTGCCTGGGTAAAAGTAGCATAAACAAGAAGCTAATCTACTTCCATGTAAAGATAATCCTATGTGGACCTACTCCATGTAAAGATAAATCTATGTGAACAAATGTTTATGGAAAGGGTTTCATCTGTAAGCCTTATTTCCTCCATAAAGACATAACTATTGACTAATATTACAGGACATAAATGACCACATAAGGTGTCATTAAGTAAGTCTGTGCTAGGTATGCTTGTGGATGGGTTAATAAAACTCTCCAAAATTAACTTCTGTATTATTCTAACTAAAAGAACGCAGCTCATTAAAGAAATGTATCAATGTATCTATGTAATTAATAATTCATGACCTCTTTCCATTTTAGATTCTACTTAATTCTATTACTATTAATTACAATAACAGAAAAGTATTATCAAGGGTAGGGTGGTCTATTTTCACTTGGAGCACTTTTTTTTGGAGAGGGTCTTTTTGTTTTTGTTTTTGTTTTTTTGCTAGAGGGCACGTGTGCTTGCCAGAAAGATAGAGAGAGACAGAGAGAAAGCTAGAAATCACCCCCCAGGGGGGATGGTCATGCCGCAATCCATTCTCTTCCATTCTCCTCTTGGGATCTTGGGCACACACGCACACATGCCTGGCATGAGTGTAAGCCACCAGGTCCAGGACTCAAACCTCGGTTGACTACGTGGGAGTTCAGAGATATAACCATTATGCTAACGGCTGGTCCCTTGGAGCACTTTTTAAGTAACAATTACAAAAGCTAACATTTTCATCACGATGAATTTTAGAAGTATTGTGATAAGGAAGGATAGTTTATAAGACAGAAATTAGTTTTACTGTCACATCGACTAACAAGATTCAGAAAGAAGCAATGGTAAAGGGCAACTCATTATTCACACTTCCTTAAAACGAGGGTATTGACACCCTAACTTCCTCATCTCTGTCAGTATGAAAATGAAAAGATGAAGTACAATTTTTTAAAACTAGGGAATGGATCTAACAGGTTTATGAGGAAAGCAAGGATTTGGGAACAGTACATAAATACATTTGCTATGTAGTAAGTCACGGAAACACAGAAAAGGATAATTTTTAAAAGAGAACACATTTATAATATACAAAAGTCAGAGAGTCAACAAAACATTTTAATTTTAATTAAGTTTCATGAATGTAAAAGTCCACAATACGGACTGCCACTTTCTTTTTTATTAACTACTACTTGATAAATGGCCAACAGAATTACCACATACCACAAGAGTCCTGGTGTATTAGTCATGAACAGGGATCCATTTAGTCACAGATGGAGTGGACTGGTTGTACTGACGCTACATTGCGTGACCTAGAAATCACCAGAAGAAATTTAAACTACCCTCTATCAAATCCTCTGTCAATGTAGGGATGCCAGTAAACAAGAATATGCTTCAACTCTTTGGAGACTTACACATTCTCCTTTAAAAATAAACATATAAATGAATAAGTAAATAATCATCTGGTGTAACAGAGATACACTAATGATATTTTCATATGGAGTTCAAGATAAACAAAATGCTAATTAGCATCTTGTTTCTAATTCCTTTTTAGGATTTATTGTTCAACAATGATGTTCTCATAACTAAAATAAATTATTGGTTGAAAACTGTGAAAAGCGTGCAGATAAACAAAACTTGAACCTCAATACCCTATATAACAAGTTAACCCACATAAAAATTAAAAAATAAAAACTCTTCCTATATTAATCACACACTGTCTTTCAGACAACTTTAAAGTATTTTGGTAGAGAGTTAAAATTGTGATGCTTACATATTAGAGTAAATGGTGATAGGGGCAACCAAAACCATAAGCCTAATTACAAGTTCTAAACCCAACCTCTTAAAGAATCTGTCCTAGTAATTCTGAAACTGTTTATTATTATTTTTTAAAACCTTACAGACTTTTTATCTACTTAGTGAGTTTCAATATAAGTGAAGTACAGATGAGAAAAGGCAAGCTATTTTGAAAGGAACATTTATGAATTAAATGAATTTATGATTAAAAATAAACTTTAAATCATCACTTTTATATTCAAACCTACAGGAAAAGTTTCCCAGTAGAAGATAAATAAATTAACACCAAAATGTGCACTTTTCAATTACGGCAGTAATTTGTGTGTAGATTTTCATTATACTATAACTCATGAAGAAAATGCCTTTTTTTTTTAAATAGAGAGAGAAAGTTCTACTATAGGGCACATGCACTCACCAGAGAGACAGAGACACAGAGCGAGAAATCACCCCCTCCCCAGGGGAGATGGCCACGCCAAAATCCCCTTTCCTCCATTCGAGAGTTTGGGCATGCATGTACACGCACCCGGCATGAGTTTTAAGCCACCGGGTCTGTGACCAAAAAACGTGATAGACTACATGGGAGTCCAGTGATATAACCATTACACAATCTGCTGGTCCCAAGAAAAAGAGATTTAAACTGTGTGTGGTGGAGGCCTGAGAGCCTTAGACAGACCCTATAACCTTAAGGTAGCCCTATAGCCAGTAGTTAAGGGATACAGATCCCACATGGCTGACCCTGGGTTTGAATCTCAGCTCCAGCAGCTTGAAAATTTTGCTAGGCATGTGTGTAGGTCCAAAATCCTAACAGGATGCAGAAATGGAGGAGAAGCAATAGTGGTGTGACCACACACCAATGGAGGGAGCTTTCTTCCTCTCCCTGTATTTCTCTTTGGTAAGCATTTATACTATCTAACAATTAAACTGAATGAATGAAAGAAAAAGAAAATGTGCCTGAATAAATATTCCATTTACTATAACCATATTTTACCATAGCCAGCAAGTATGAATGAGAAAATTTTCAGGGTTTTGACTCTATTGTTAAAACCTAAGTGATTTTCCCCAAAGTTATCTGTTCCATGTAAAATTTCTATTAACAAATGCTTTAAAAGTATAAATATACTGGGGCTGGCAAGTGGCATGGTGGTTGGGGGCGCTGGACTCCCACATGGCCGACCATGGTTCAAAATAATTCTTTAAAATATATATATAAATATATTTTAATTACTCTTACAATGACATCATCAAAATTATTTTTAATGATGCTGTTTATTTTTAATTATTTATTTTATTATCCACATGAGTTCACCAGAGAGAGACAGAGAGAGAGAGAAGGGAAGAAAGCAAGTCATCAGGTCCAGGACTCAAACTGCAGTTGGCCATGTGGGAAGTCCAGTGCCTCAACCACCATGTCACCTGCTGGCCCCCAGTGGTGCTGTTCGAATGGTTATAAAAGCATCCTTATGACTTTAAAATAAAAAAAACTATGAGATTATATTAAAGAATATTTAGAATTTTTAAGAATAATTAGAACTAGGTTATTAAAATCAGAAAATTAAATTAGATAAAAGTTATACCAGATATTATAAGACTGTGATCTAAACAGTAAAATTTTCTGTTTTTATAAGAGCATCATCAAAAAAGATCCATTATGAAATAACACCACCTTACTTATTTGGCAGCCTAGACAGTACAAACCATGCCCAGAGTCAGGAAGTAAGAAAAAAAAAAAAAAAAGCCTCCTAGCAGCCAAAGAAGATGGCAAAAATCCATGTCCTAAGAAAACAAACACCACTATTACAAATTGTTTATTCTTTATTCTTCTGTTCCAATTCTAAAATACGTCAATACTCAGCTTTTTAGATGCAAAAAACATAGAGACACTGAGGCATTTCTATAGACTGTCATAGCAATAGCAGCAGGAAGTAACAAGTAAGAGGAAGGGAGAACCAAAAAATATAAATAGCAGTCGAGAACTCCAAAAGCTTTAAATATCTACCTCAGCCAAGACTTTCTGAGGCATATTGCACCACAATGTAATCATTTATAAATTTTGAAGATGTATATCATATTCAAGATAATCACAATAATGTAGAAAGTTAATGTATTTTTTAAGTTTCTCTCAAAAATACTTAGAGGGAAAAAAATATGAGTTACACAAAAGTTGACTTTTCTGAGATCCATATATTTAAATCATTGCTCCTTGGAGATTTTTATAATTATTTATACTTACATTACTGATTATAAAAATCAAGTGAAATCTGCGTAGCAGCCTTTCAGAAAAGCCAGTAAGATCCAACAAGCCCTACACAAACTCAAGTTAAGAAATGTTCATCAAATGTGGGAGCAACTCTCCCATCCAAATAAATCCTATGCCTGAATACCAACTATACATGGGGATTTGCACATTTAATCCAGATTAGAACTTTGTGAATTAAGAATAACCCCATTTTATAAGAATCTAAAACTTAGTGGTAAATAGCTTGTTCCAAGCTACTAGTACCCAATTTCATCTGGTCCTGACTACAATGGTTCTGACTACAAAGTACATGCTCTTTCTACTATACCATATCAAGTGTTGCCTACATTTTTAAATGTGTAATTCATCTTTATAAGCTACAACCAAATAAAACATTTATTAATCCCTGAATTCTACCATTGCAAACATTGACTTCATAAGCGAGCTTCACCTAACAAAGTGTATTCCTGGGATAACTACATCCATAGTATAACAGGTATTATTGGCTGTAGGGAGAGAAGGACTTGTATCAGTATATTTGGAAAATGTTGGGGTTTTTTTCCTATAATTTTTGCTATTAGGCACGTGCACATGCTGGAGAGAGACAAAGTGAGATAGAGACAGAGTGAAAGTGAGAAAAATCAAGAGGGGCAACCATACTTCAATTCCTTCTCTTCCATGCTCCTCTTAGGATTTGGGGGATGCATATGCCACCTGGTGTGCTTTACAAGCTGCCAGGTCAAGGACTCGAACCACACAGTGGGCTATATAGGATCCAGGCACCTAAACCACACACTACCAGCTGGTGCCTGCTGGCTTCTTATTTCTCAGGATCTTTCATATACTTACTCTTTGGAATTGTGACTTTTCAAGTAGAAGGTTACAGAACTTTTCCTCCAGGAATACTCTGAGTACTAGCAATGAAAGGCACATAGCTGAGAAATCCTACTAGGTATAATCCAATGCAGACAAACCTGGTCCACTAGGCTCTCATAATCTAAGACAGCCCTGATGTAAAGAAACTTAAAATACATTGAAAAAAACAATTCAGGAAAAAATTTTATTAAGTGGATATAATTTTTTATTTTTGAGAGATTTTTGCTATAGGGCATGTTTGCTCACCATAGAGACAGGAGAGACAGAATGCAAGAAATCACCCCCCTTGGGAGGGATGACCATGCTGCAATCCCTTCTCATCCATTTTCCTCTCGGGATTCCGGGTATGCACGCACACTTGCCCAGCATGGAACTCAAGTTGGCAGGTCTGGGACTCAAATCACAGTCAACCATATAGGAGTCCAGTGCCTTAACCACTACTCCACTTGCTGGGCCCATGTGGTTATAATCTTTATGTCTCTTTTTTCCTCTACTTTAGATTCAGCTTTTAGGGAAAAAATCACGGAGTTAGAAAATGACATGCAAATAAGCTAATATTAAGAAGATCCCTACAATATTTTATGAAAAGTTTCAAAGCTGCAAAAAAAGGTAAAAGAATAATACAATAAAAACATCATCCCAGAGATACCATATATAACAGTTTATTACATCTGCATTCTCAATCTCTTTCTCTGTAATACATATATACACATTTATTTCTGTTATATCATTTAAAAGTAAATTGCCTATCTCATAAGATTTCATGCCTGTTCATCAACTGGTATATTTTATTTTAAAAATTACTTATGTAATTTTATTTGTTATTGTTAATATTGTTTTAATTTTGCTACAGGGCATGCACACTCACCAGAGAGAGACAGGGAAAGTAAGAAAGCAAGCCATCAGGTCTGGGAATCAAATCACAGTCAGCCATCTGGGAGTCCAGGACCCTAACTACCACCCTACCTGCTGGGCCCAGCAAGTATCTTTTAAGAACAAAGAATTTTCTTCATAACCATAATTCCACATAACATGATTCAATAATATCATCTCTATCAGTTTATAACTGATGCATAAGAAATCATTCTCTATATTCAATAGCTTAAAAAAACAAGTATATATTATTAGGTTGATGAGAAAGTCAAGACATTTTTCTATGCAAAAATACATCATGACTCTTCTGATCACCCAGTATTTTTTTAATCTGCTAGTCAGCTGAATGATCTATACTATCTGGCTTAACTCATGTGTTATGAACAGTTCTACTAATCTAGGCTGAGTTGGTACAAGTTTGGCAGCTGGCTGACTCTAAGTTGGGCTAGGATATCTGAACTGGGATAAGTGAACTATTCTCTTCAGAACCCTTTTTCACATTCCAGCAGGGAAGATAGCCTGATCAGATAGAAATGCAAGAATTATTTCAATGTTTTCCCTTCTGTTATCAAGGCCAGCCTCAAATTTACAATTCTGCTTCAGCCTCCCAAGACACTGGGACTATAGGCATCTATCACCAGGACAACCTTTAGCTTGGACAGAGAACCAAACCCAAGCCTCCCGTTGGTCCCAGCCTATGGAACATAGTCTTGGCAGCATACACTGCTCCATTTGACTCTATGCAAGAAACCTTTTTTGTTTTTGTTTTATTTTACTTTATATTATTTTATTTTTTACTATTAGTTTTTCAATTAGTTACAGGGAGTGTACACTCACCAGAGAGAAAGAGAAAGAGTGGGAAAGTAAGAAAGCATCCCCTGGGGAGGATATTTTTGCTACAATCCCTTCTCCTCTTTCTTCTCAGGATTCTGGGCACATACACATATGGATGGCCTGTCCTCCAAGATGGGTCTACAATGCAAACCACCCAGTTGGGCATGTGGGATCCAACTGCTTTAACTACCACAGCACCAGCTGGCCCACAGGAACTCTTAAGGGGCCTAAGCTCAGAACTGAAACACCATCGTTTTTTCCATATTCAGTTACCCAGCTTAGATCCATGTGGTGAGAAAACAGACAACTCTCATGGGACTAGCTACAAAGTCACATTACAAAGGACATGCATATAAGAAAAGACTAAGAATTGTGACCATTTAAAAAATCCATCTATCATATCACCTAATAATAAAAATGTCCCTAAAAGTGGGTCGACAGGTGGCATGGTGGTTAAGGAGCTGGAATTCCCACATGGCTGACTGTGATTCAAGTCCTGGACCTGGCAGCTTGCTTTCTCACTCTCCCTCTCTCTCTTTCTCTGGCAAAACTCATGTGAAAAAATAAATAAATAAATATGTCTCTGTCCCAAAAATATCTATCAACCCCTTCCCTTCTTTTCTTTAGTGTAAATATCAAATCAAGGTTCACAAATTACATGGTTTATGAAGTGCTGGCCATGATTCAAGTTGAAACAGCCGCCTACCTTTTTTCTTTCGTAATATTAACATTTGAAACATTCACTTGCTCAAAAGAAACTGAATTGAAGAGATTTCAATACTTCTAAATATTAATTTCATAGTATATAAAATAAAACCTAAATTTGAAATTATATCTTTTATTTATAGGTGAAAATCATATAATCATGTTTTACTATTAAGTCATCAATAAAAGTCATGACCTATTTTTCTATGCAAAAATTCATTGTAATTTTTCTGACAGCCCAGTATTTAATTAAACTTTACACTTTGAGTTAATATATGAAGTTAGAACAAGGAAATATAAGCATCAGGATCCCTAATATTCTATTTTCTACTTTACTACCCAGATCTTTACAATACAAATGGTAAAATCCCAAAAGACATGAATGTTTTAGATGAGTATCAGTAATACTCACGCGTCATTGGAGCATGTCATAAATTCTCCCTTTATTTTAGGATGCCATGAACCAGTATGAAGCATTGCTGTGTGACCCTTAAAAAAATAAAGAAAAAACATGTCAATAAAAGGTAAAAAAGTCAAACTGAACAGAAACTGACAGCATGTTAAAAGTAAAACCACCAAGAGTATACTATTTTTATTATAAACATATTATTTTATCCCAACTTAATCTCACATCAGGCTTTATTTCACCTTGTAAATTCATTTATGTACTATCCCCTCACTGGATTAATCAGTGTTTACATATAACAGGTGTTTAATAAGGTAGACAATAGAAGAGAAACGACATCCTCTTTTCAAGGAAAAAAAAAAAAACAGCAAAACCATATAAGAAAAACAGGCCTTCTTTAAAGATCATGATTCTTTTCTTCAATGGAAAACAATGTGCATACATGCCCAAAATTCTGAAAGGAAGGAGAAATGGAGGAGATTACAACATGACCATCCCCCATGAGTGAGGTGCTTTCTAACACAGGGTTAGCAGATGGCATGGGGGTTCCAGTGGACCTCACATGGTTGATCACAGTTTGAATCTGGACTAGGCAGCTTGAAAAATCACACTGGGCTCATGTGTGTCCATGCCCAAAATCCCAAGTGGAGAATAGGAAAGAAGGGACTGCAGTGTGGTCATTCCCCAGGGAGATGATTTCTCACTCTCCCTCTCACTCTCTCTGTCTCTCTCTGGCGAGTGCATAATACACCCTATGGCAAAAAAATAAATAAATAAATAAAACGAAACAAAACCTAAAAGAAAAGTAATAATAAACCAAAAATAAATATATAAATAAAAATAAAAACTGACACACACACCACCAAATCAAGAAGAGTATATCTCAAACATACATACAACATATCCTAGGTAGTAGTCAGCCAGAGTGATCTATTCATATAGTAAGTCAGATTCAGGGGGAGCAAAAGAAAGCCTAATATTTTTTAGTATAATCATGATAGTGTCTCTTATTCTGACAAGGTCCAAACTCTTCTAGCCATGCTAGAAGAAACAAGATGTGCATATTTAAATGACTAAGAAGGAAAATAAGAGTAACTCTCTGGAAAGAATGAATTGGAACTGGACTACCACACATGGGCCTGGAGAGCATCACTAGTCCAAGTCTCCCACAATATCTGACTAACTTCTGACATTCTGTTCATGTTTATGGGATACAAAGGGGGACTACAGAGCTGGAGTCTCTTAGTAAGCAGTAGAGAGGCATGAATTGAAGCAATGCCTAGAGGGACTAGATAGGTAATTTTCTGACTCAAGACTTACATACCCAACTAGCTACTTGACATTTCTATTTGCATACCATAGGATCTCACACATGAATGGTCCACTAGGGAAATCTTGACTCTTATTACCCACTTCATTTTCAATTTCTTTCCTAGTTGCTCAAGCTGAAAGCATGTAAATCATTTCTAAACACTCCCATAACCATTGACCCAAAACCCTCTCTATTTTTTTTTTAATTTGCAAGATGGTGCATGCCCTGGTCAGAATGAGACAGTAAGAGAGAGAAAGTGAGAAAACATCCCTCATAAAGGATAGTCATTTCACAATTTCTTTTCCATATCTCACACTTTCGGGATTTGGGACATGCATGCACATGCACCAGTGTGTTTTTCAAGCCACTAGGTCTGGGGTTCTAACTGTGCAGTCAGCCATGTGCGATCCCATAGCTTTGCCACCATGCCACTGTCTGACTGACCAAATCCTCTCTATTCATCCAGATTCAATCCACCAGTTAGTCCTGTTGATTATATCCAAAATATATCTCAAATCTACCTGTTTTTCTCTTTCTCACCACTATCATTCTTGTATAGCCAACATTATCTCGTGTTTCTACATCTATTTTTTTTTTAATTATTTTATTTAACTTTATTTATTATTTATTCATTTGTTTATTTAAATTTGACCAGAGAGGGACAGAGTGAGAGAGAGAGAGAAAGAGAAAGTGAGAAAGCAAGCCACCAGGTCCAGGACTCGAACCACGGTCGGCCATGTGGGAATCCAGCGCCTTTAACCACCATGCCACCTGCCGGCCCCATCTACATCTGTTATTAAATACTGTAATAAGTTTGTTACTAATCCTCTGCTTTCATTCTTACCTCATGTATTCCACATAGCGATGAGTATGATCTTTAAAAATGCAATTCTACAATAAGTATGGTCCTCCTCTGCATATAACCCGCTCCTGGCTTTCCAATTTCTATGTAGGATACAAATTTTCTGACTCCTGCTTTTCTTACTTATGTTGTGCTCCCTCCTGTCCTACGTGCACTAACAATGCCCTCCTTTCAGTTCCTCCAGTACACTCAGATCTTTCCTCATATTAGGGCCTTCTCATATGCCTCTCTCTCTCTTTTTTTTCCTTAAAGAAAGAGATTTGTGCTATGGGGCGCACACACTTGCAAGAGAGATAGAGAAAGAGAGACAGAAAGCGAGAAATCACCCTCCTGGGGGGAGGGCCAACACTACAATCCCTACTCCTCTAGTCTCCTCTCAGGATTTGGGGCTAGCACACACATGTGCCTGACATCTCACATGTTTTTCTATCTACTGGAAATATCTTTATTTTCCCTCTTTCTCATGCTCATTCTTTTGATCTGAGTCTATTCACCAGTGGTTCAAAAAACACTCCCTGGACCTCTTTATAAGTAAACACAGCCCACCTGATTGTTCTTTACCATAGCACCTATGGGAAATACCACAACTTGTAATTCTTTTTCTCCATTGCCCAATGGCAAGTGTACTCAGCGGGAGGAGGCGGGGGGAGTGGTGAAAGCACCCTCCAACAGAGTGTGGTCAAGTCACAATCCGTCCTCCACTTACCCTTCCCATCAGGGTTTTGGACATGATGGCACATGTCTAGTGTGCTTTTCAAGCCACTGAGACTGGGACATGAACTATGGCTGGCCATTTCCGGCTCCCAATGCACAGCAGTTAACTACTGTGCTACAAGGCAGTCCTCACAATTTGTAATCTTCAATCTATTTATTTGTTATTGGACTTTTGAAATAGTATTAATGTTTTATAAATTCACAAGCAAATAAGGATAGGGAAATCAAAAATCAAATAGAAACAGAAATAAATGAACCTTCCTGTATTTCAAATGAGTAACACATTGAAAAGATAAACAAAACGTAATAACCCAAGTAACAAAACACTGTGCAGTGGATTAAAGAGTGGCCCTCCAAAAGATATGCTCTTATCCTAATTATGGAAAAAGAGTTCTCTGCAGACAAAATTAAGAATATCAAGATTAGTTATCAGGTAGGTCCCAAAGTCCAAGGTAAATGTCCTTATAAGAGACAGAAGAGAATACTCAAAGAGAAAACAAAAAGAAGAAAACACTAGAGTCATGTATCCAACAAACCAAGGAATACCTGGAGTTACAGGAGGTTGAAGGAAGCAAGGAAGGATTTTCCCCTAGAGCCACTGGATGAAGCTGCCAACACCCTGATTTAAGACTTCTGGGCTCTACAAATGTGAAAGAATAAATCTGCCTGTGGTAATTATGGTACCCCTAGGAACCTAGGACATACTCTCAGTCTAAGACTGAAAGGACTGTAAAGAAATATTAAGTTCTAGCTAATACATTTGTTTCTTTTTTATAGTGGTATGCATTAACAATTCTAAAACTGCTTTCAATATAATAAAAAATGAGGCCAATGAGGAAATACGTTGTGGATAATGGGAATCAGGTTTTGCACAGTTGAAGAGAGTTGCCAAAGTGGAAAAGAGGAAACTAGAATGAACTCTGTAGTGTTTGATTAAAATTAGGCACATTTTTAATAGGCACATATAAGTACAGGTGTGCACATGTGTAGTTGCTCTTTAGCACAATACATTGAAAACGGATAAAAACAATACATTTCCGCAAAACTAGCAGATATTTTCAGATATTTTCAACTGCGGTTTGAATCCCAGACCCAGAGGCTAGAAATTCATGCCAGGTGCAGGTATGTGTTGCCCAAAATCCCAAGAGAAGGATGGTGGAGAAGGGACTGTGGCATGGTCATCCCCCTGGGTGGTGATTTCTTGCTTTCTGTCTCTCCAGCAAGTACACGTGCCCTATAGCAAAAATCTCTCAAAAGAAAAAAAAAAAGTGATCCATGGGCCAGTCAGTAGTATGGTGGTTAAAGTTGCTGGATCCTATGTGGCCAGCTGCATGGTATAAGTCCCAGACCCAGTGGCTTGAGAAACACACCAGGTATATATGCATATGTCACCAAAATTCGAAGTGAATTGAAAAGAGAGTGCATCATGGCCATCCACCCGAGGTGGTGCTTTCACTTTCTGTCTCCCTCTCTTTCTCTCTAATTCCTTTTCTCTGTACCTCCCTCTTTTCTCTCCTGGTGAGTGCATGCACCCTATATATAGCAAATTTAAGGGGAAACAAAAATAATTCAGGTTAACGTGTTCATATTAGACAAACTGACATAATGTACTGCCTGAGATGATGAAGAAGGACACAGTAACATTTCTCTGACAGTCTTCCTGAACATGCAAATCCCCCAAACACTATAATTTAGGCAAGATGTCTACTCCTACCATTCCTATTCAATGTTATGTGAGAAGTCCTAGTAAGTACATTAATGCACGAAATGGAATTAAAGGGCATTAAGAGGGTTGGCTCCACACAACCGGTTGAGGGAGTTGGATCCTACAAGGCTGACAGTGGTGTAAGTCCCAGCTTGAAAAATGCACAGGATGTATGTGCATGTTTGCTTAAAATCTTTACAGTACGGAGAAATGGAGAAGAGACGGAAGTGTGACCATGCTCCACTGGAGGGTGCATTCTCTCTGTATCTCTCTCTAGTGCATGTGCACACCTTCTTATACTTAAATATATATATATAGATAGATAGATAGATAGATAGATAGATAGATATTAAGATTGTAAAAGAAGAAATAAAAATTTCATTCCAAGACACAATGACCATGTAAACAATCCCACAGAATCTACAAAAAATCATTGGATTGTCAGAAAAGTCATGAAGTATTTTTGCATAGAAAAACAAAAAGGCACAGGGCATGGTTGGTAAGGTACTGGATTTCCATAGCTGCTGACCATGGCTCAAGTCCCAGGCCTGGTGACTTGAAAATAACAAACAGATAAATAAATAAATGTAAAAATACTTTAAAAAAAAAGAAGAAGTACAAAAAGGCACATCAGGACTTTTTCAACAACCTAATACTAAAACTGATAAGTGAGTTTAACAAGGTTGCAGGATTCATGATTAACACACAATGAAGTAGTATTATATTCTATATACTACCAATGAACAATTAAAAGCAAAAAATTAAATGGCACCATTCATAATTGCTCCAAAAAATAAATACTTTGGCATAAATCTAACAAAATACATTCAGGATCTGTTGAAAACTATAAAGAAAGCCCAGATGAAAAATAAAAACAGAAGACACTGGGTCAGCAGGTGGCATGGAGTTTAAGGCACTGGATCCCACAGGGCCAACTCTCTGGCTTCAGTCCTGGATCTGGTGGCTGGAAAACATGCCAAGCATAGGACTAGCAGAAGATGTAATGGTTACATCACTGGACTCCCACGTAGTCAACCTGGTTTGAGTCCTGGACCCAGCAGCTTAAAACTCACGCCAGCTGCATGTGTGTGTGTCCCCAAAATCCTGAGAGGAGAATGGAGGAAAAGGGATTATGGCATGGCCATCCCCCCTAGGGGGTGATTTCTCACTTTGTCTCTCTGTCTCTCCGGTGAACACATGCACCCTATAGCAAAAATCTCTTTGAGAAAAGAAAGAAAGAAAAAGAAAAATACTCCAAGCATGTATGCGTGATGTGTGCATGCTCAGAATCCCAAGAGGAAAATGAAGGGATTGTGGCATTGCCAGCTTCCCTGGGGTAATTTGTCACTTTCTCTCTCTCTCTCTGTCTCTTTCCAATGAGTGCATGCACCCTACAGTAAAAATCTAAGAAAGGAAAAAATATATAGAAGACCTAAGTAAGTGGGAAGATATACTGTATTGATGGATTAGAGGACTCACTACAGTGAAGATGTCAATTTCCCCAAATTGCTCTTTAAATTCAAAACAATTCCAAACAAAATTCCAACAGTATTCTTTGCACATATAAACAGAATGATTTTAAAACTCATGTGAAAAAAAATAAAGAAACCTGGGTCAACCCTATACGCTAGTGTCATGTGGTCAAACGTGGCTCAGATATAGAACACAGCAGCTTGAAAAATACACCAGAATTGGGTATATGTATGCCCCCAACTCCAACTAGAAGGGGGAAACGGAGCGGAAGGGATTGCAGTATGACCACATCAATCAGCAGGTCACTGAGGGGTGCTTTCTCCCCATTCCTCTTTATGTATCTCTCTGTTTCTCTCTGGCAAGTGTACACACACTGGCAATTAAAAAGGAAGAAGGAAAAGGAGAAGGAGGGAAGAAGAAGAAAGTAAAAGAAGAAGGAAGGAAGAAGAAAGAGGAGAAGGAGGGAGGAAGAGGAAGAAGAAGGAAAGAAACTAAAATAGTCAAACCAATTTTTAAAAGAATAACAAAGTTGCAAGGTTCATACTATCAAACTTTAAGAACTACCAAAATATCACAGTAATATAGTAATCAAGACAGTGTGCAAGGATAAACACACATCAGTAAAACAGAACTGAGAGCCCTGAAATAAACCCACTCGAATATCATCAATTGATATTTGTTAAAGATGCAATTGAAAAACAACTCAGTAGAGAAAGGACAGTCCTTTCAACCAAGGGTACTGAAACAACTGCCATTCATAAGAGCCAAAAACAAGAAACCACAACTATTCCGCATCTCATATCCAAAAATTAACTCAAAATAGACCATAGCCTTGAAAATAAAACATAAAATAACTAAATTCATATAATAATAACTGGAGAAAACCTTTGCAACGTTGGGTTTTGTGAAGAATTCTTAGATAGGGGCCAGTTCTCTGGCCTGGTGGTTAAGAAGCTGGATCCCATATTGCATGATTTGAATCCCAGCTCCAGTAGTTTGTAAAACATGCCAGATACATGTGTGCATGCCCAAATATCCTGAAAGGATAAAAAACTGGAGAAAGGGTTGCAGTGTGACTATGCCTCATGGGAGGTGGCTTTCTCCCTCTCCCTCTCTTTCTCTGGCTCTCTATTTCTTCCTGGTGAGTGCACAAACCCTCTGGTAAATTTTTTAAAAATAAATAAAACAAAAAGAGCTCTTAGATACACCAAGAACATGATCCATAAAGAAAAAAATTATAAACTGGACTTAATCAAAATTTAAAAGCTTTTGCTTTTGTGAGTCGAATGAATAAACAAGCTATAGAATGGGGAAAATATCTGTAAAACATGTATGTGAAAAAGGACTTACATTCAGTGTACATATATGTGTGTGTATATATACACAGTCAAAGAGTACAATATGTTCATGAGAGAGTAACAGAGACAGAGAACTACACAATGACTCATCATCACACCACAATTCTTTTTCCTCCATGTCTCTTTCCCATCAGGATTTTGGGCATACATCCCAAGCACCAGATGTGGTTTCCAAAAAGTTGGGGCTGGGAATCCAATTGACAGCTAGCCATGTGGAATCTGGCTCCTTGAACCAATGTGCTATGACTCTGGGCTCAGATATTCTTTTTTTTTATAGTTATTTGTTTAATTTTATTTATCATTATTATTATTAGTTTTAGTTTTCAGGGCACATGCAGAAAGACACAGAGAGAGACAGGGAAAACACTAACTTGGAAAAACACTTACACATACATGTTTATTGCAGCATTATTCACAATTGCTAAGATATGAAATCAGTCCAAATGTCCAAGAACAGATGAATGACTGAAAAAATGTGGCACATTGAATCTACGGGATACTACTTAGCCATAAAGAACAAAGAGACATTTGATATAAAGTGTTCAAATGTTGAAATTTAATATTAAGTGAAACAAACAAACAAAAAATATTAAGTGAAACAAGCCATACTATGAAAGATAGGCATTGTATGTCCCCACTTCATATATATACCGAATGTCTGTACTCTATGGCAGAAACTAAAGATCTAAAAGTATAATAGCAGAGAGGGCAATTGAAGATATCAGAGACAATATAGGTGGGGGTGAGTAATGAAGGGTGGTAGGGAAGGGATCAGAGAAAAATAAAACATTTAACAGATACAAAAAGGAGAAATTTATCATTGATAATGTACATGTAATATTCATAACTTGACTAATATGCACTATGTACTGTTTTCATGCTGGTATAAACCATTTTTGTATGCTCTAAAGATGTATAGTGACAAAGTGCAAATAAATTAAAAATGAAAGAATGTCTAAATTCCAAAATACTGACAATACCAATTGACAGTGAGGAGGCAGAGCAACAGGAACTCTCATTCATTCTAGATGGGAAAGTAAAATGCTCTAGCCACTACAGAAGGTGGCAGTGTCTTATAAAGCTATACACATTTTGACCATATGATCCAACAATCACACTCCTAGGTATTTATTTAACTAATTTGAAAGTATGACCACACAAAACCTACACTAAAATGTTCATAAAAGTTTTATTCATACAATTTTGTTGAGAAAATATGTTTCTGCCAGTGATAACAGAGAGGGGTGTGGGACGAAGACAGAAGTCAATAGAACTAATTCATAGATTTTAGCATCATCAATTAGTAAGTGATGGTGCCATTTACTGAGACAAACTACATAAGGAAATAGTCTAGAAAGAAAAATAAGGATTCATTCCTTTTGACATGTTATGTTGAGATGAATATTATACATCCAAGTGAGTCTGACAGATAGGTGGTTGATAATATTGGTAAGGTGCAAAGACAGGGCAAGAACTATACATCTGCAAATAATTGGTGTCTATGCACAGTATTAAAAGCCATATGAACAGAAGAAATCAATCAGTAAGCAGTATAAATACTAAAAAGGCCCAGCACTGAGTACTGGGATGCTCCAATATTTCAAGGTTAAATAGGAAAGGAAGAGCAAGTAAAAAAGTTAAAAAGAATATCAGGGCTAGCCCTGTAGCACAGTAGTTAAGTGCTATGTGTAGGGAGCCAGATGCCCACATGGCTAATTATGATTCAATCCTGGCCCAAGTGGGTTGAAAAACACACTAGGCATGGGTGCATGTGTTCCCAAAATCTTGAGAGAAAGAGGAAATAGAGGAAAGAGATTATAGCATGACCATGCCCCATTGAAACTTCTCTCTCTCTCTCTCTCTCTCTCTCTCTCTTCCTTTCTCTGTCAAGTGCAAACGTCCTGTGGTAATTTAAAAAAGAAAATTCAGGGGACCAGCAGATGGCGTAATGTTTACGTCGTTGGACTCCTAAGTAGTCAACCATGCTTCGAGTCCTGGACCCAGCACCTTAAAACTCACAACAGGCATGTGTGTGTGCATGCCCAAAATCCCAAGAGAAGAATGGAAAAGAAGGGACGGCGGCATAAACATCCTCCTTGGGGGTGATTTCTCGCTTTTGTGTGTGTTTCTCAAGTGAGTGCATGCACCCTATAGCAAAAATCTCTCTCTCAAAAAAAAAAAAAAAAAAAAAAGGTGTGTGGAGGAGAGAAAAATCAACTGAGTCAAATACAGTTAAGAGTTACATTATCATGAGTACAAAGAACTGATGCTTGGATACGGCATGACAATAAGAGGACAATGAGAGCCAGTCAGTGACATGGTGGTTGGGGCAGCTAGATCTCATATAGTCCATTGCAAAGGTTGAGTTCCAGGGCCCAGAGGCTTGGAAAGTACACCAGGTGCATACACATGCATGTCCCAAATCCCAAAAGGATAAAGGGAAGAGAAGGGATTGCAGTATTACCATCCTCAATGGGGGGGGTTGGGGGAGGGGGGTGCTTTCTCAGATTCCCACTTTCTATGTCTCTCTGGTGAGCTCATGTGCCCCATAGCAAATTTAAATTAAAAAAAAAAAAAAAAAGAGCAATGAACAGCAACATGATTTAGGTTCACCTCAATTCCATGCAAAAATCAAATAATTGGCTGACTGATTAAAATACATAGTATTATTAATCTCTTCCAAAAATAGAAACTGGTCAGCCTGTGTTTATTTAAGAAAAAAAAAGAATTCTAGGGATCAGCAGATAGTGTAATGGCTATGTCACTGTACTCCCATGTAGTTGACCACAGTTTGAGTCCTGGACCCAGTGGCTTAAACTCATGCTGGGCGCGTGTGTGTGCATATCCAAGATCCTGAGAGGAGAGTGGAGGAGAAGAAACTGTGGCATGGTCATCCCCCTGGAGGGGGGTGATTTCTCGCTTTCTGTCTCTCTGTGTCTTTCTGGCAAGCGCACACGCCCTATAGCAAAAATATCTCCCCAAAAAAAGAATAAAAAAGAATTATTAATGACTAGTAGTTAATGGGTATCTGATTTAGATCAGATTATTAGCCCCACTAAGTATCTGCCTCTGGGTCTGGGAAAAAAGAGCTCATAATTTGCAATAAAAGAATCACTCTAGTAGCCCAAGACATGCCCCCTGTATTTGAGGACTTAGATCCTAAAATGCTTTGGCTTCCTCAATTGGGGGTGGGGTGTGGGGGGTTTCCTTAATCTTATACCATACTACACACTCTGATTCTCTTCCTCTGCTTAACTCAGCTCTACCTCCACTGACATCTCTGCTTGGTCCCTTAATCCAATGCATAATGCACTTACCTCCCAGTTAATTCCTAGTTTTAGAAAATCTAAATTCTGCTGTTCAGAATGTAGTCCCCAGAACTTTATTTCTCATACTTTCACCAACAGAAACCCAACAATTCATCCAGCCCATCTAGGTCTTAAGGCAGGTCCCAGAAAAGCAGGTCCTTCAGTGAGTTGATTACAGTTGAAACAGTATCTTGTAATATGAAGGAAACTTATAGGAAGATCAAAAGAAAATGACCCCTGTTACAGAAGACATTGACTTAAAGGACACCCTAGCTTTTGAATATCCAGAATAAGAACACAAATAGTAGGTAAAAACTGGAAAAAAAAAATGTAAAAGGCTGTGAATGTTGCTCCTTGTTTGTAAAGCTGGGGGCATGACAAAGGCAATGGGAATGTTAAGTGCCCTTGTGTTAAAACAGTGACCAAAATTAGTCATAACAAAATGAAGTTCAACTAAGGATTCTCACATGGATCTAAACAGATTCAATACCATGGCTAACATTAGTGGAAAAGTTTTTAAAGTGACACCTATTAAAGAACAGTTAGTGACTAGAACATTTTTTCATCAAATAAACTAGTTTTTTTCTCTTCTCCCTTTATGTAAACATAGGCACACTTGATAAATACCTCTTCTTTATTTAACAAACTTAGCTTGAAATAGCTTATAAAAAAGTACTAAGCAGCTACCTGTTTTTCATAATATGCTGTACTTAGCTTAAATAGAGGACATTATTGATCCATGACCAACATTGGTTTCCTCAACACACACATACACATAAACACACACATGCACACACACAGGTGCAATGATCTGTATTAATCTGTTTATACTCTTGTGATACCCAGTGACATCAGCTATAAAACAGATCCCTGCTGGAGTGCAACTTATAGTAACTAAATGAGGTGAGGCTCCCTGACTCACAAAATGAAAGTACCCGTGACTTTGGCATAGTATGCTAACTAATAGAGCCAATTCTTATGAAGAGATGAAACATAGCAGAGAATACGCTATGAACTCTGACCCAGGTTCATTCACTGCTGTCAGAAGTCACCAAATCTCCTGAAATTGTCAGCAAAATATTGTACGTGTACATTTTGCTGGAGAGAATATTTATAGCTCTAATTCGGGAATAGGTACACTTTGTTTTCTAAGGGATCAGATAGCATTTCAGGTTTTGTGGGCCACTGGATATCTACTTCAACTATTCAATTCTATGACTGTAGCACAGGAGTAGTCACAGACAACAGTAAATTATGGACATGGTTGTGTTCTAATAACACTTTTATTTACAAAAACAAGGTGGAGGCTGGATTTGACCCTTAGGCCACAGTTTGCCAACCCTGTTAACAAATCCATCACATTCTTAGTCATTTCCTTCTATTAATCAAGGATTCTGGAGTCCAAGTCTTTCTAATTCTTTAGCAATTTTACTACTCAGCACATCAGAGAGATAAATTCATTTTTCCTTGACTTACTCAACTTTAATGATCTCTTCTAAGAAGTCATTTTAGTAGTCCCAACTAACTTTGGAATTAGAACATATAGGTCCTTGGGGCCAGCAGATGGCATAGCAGTTATGTCACTGGACTCCCACACAGGTGGCTGCAGTTTGAGTCCCAGACCCAGTGTCTTGAAAATCACACCAAATATGTGTGCATGTGTGCCCAAGATCCCAGGAGGAGAATGGAGGAGAAGGGATTTCGGCGTGGCCATCCCCCGGAAGGGGGATTTCTCACTTCCCCTCTCACTGTCTCTGTCTCTCTCTCTCTCTCTGGCAAGTACATGCACCCTGGGGCAAAAAAATCTCTAAAAAACAAACAAAAAACACATGGGTCCACTTCTAAAATCATGAATTCCCAAAAGTCATTGACTTAACAAGTATTTTTCAAAAAATATGTTCTAGATTCTAGATAGTCTTTTTACCAGCCACACAATCTCCTTTCCATCTTCTAGTTCATTAACCTTTATTTTTTTAAAGAATTTTTTTTCCACATGAGTTTTGCCAAAGAAAGAAAGAGAGAGAGAGTGAGCGAGAGAGAGTGAAAAAACAAGCTGCCAGGTCTGGAACTCGAACCACAGTCGACCATGTGGAAATTCCAGCATCTCAACCAGCACATCACCTACTGGCCCCAACTTTTTTTATTTTTAATATCCCAAACTTCAATCATACTCTCAGCATAACCCTGAGGGTCATTTTGTTCTAAGTACAATGAAGAACTTTAATTTGACAATAACTTACCCCTAACCCCACTCATCTAGTCACTGCATTCTATCCAATATCCAGGATTATAAATAAGACTCAAAAATATTATATGAATATTCAGAATGATTGATTGTCTGTACAAGTTTACATTCTATAGCCTTTATTACTCCCATAATTCTTTTACCATTTTTTTCCTCACAACCATCAATAGCTATTCTAAGTCTTTTCTATCTTACTGAAGGACTCATCTAAATGTCTCCCAACACAAAACTAGGAAATGACCCTACCAGTAGATGGAGACACTTTCTATTTCCCAGCTCAGGTTACCACCTATAAACGTGCACATGAGCCTACCCTGATGCCTTCTATTCTCCATGGAAGAAATATTCCTTTGAGACCAGCAGCTGGCATAATGACTATGTCACTGGACTCCCATGTAGTTGATCATGCTTCAAGTCCTGGACCTGGTGGCTTAAACTCATGCTGGGCACATGTGCATGGATGCCCAAGATCCCAAGAAGAGAGTGGGGGAGAAGGAATTGCGGCGTGGCCATCCCCCCCAGATTTCTCGCTTTCTCTCTCTTTCTGGCTAGCGTACATGCCCTATAGCAAAAAACTCTCCAAAAAAAAAATATATATATATTCCTTCTTCCCACCCAAAGTCCTGTTCTTATGCTTGATTACAGTGTCTAGTACCTCAAGACTTTTATCATCACTTAGTATGTTTGATTTTTGCAGAATCGTACTATGTTTTCTACTATATTTTCTATTGCTATATAACATTACCACCAAGCTCAGGTACTTGAAATATCCTCGATTTAGTTACCTTGCAGTTACATGGGTGAGAAGTATAGTCACAATGTGGGTGGATTCTCTGCTCAGGGTCTCAAAGACTGAAATCAGTCTTTGTTGGTAGGACTGTATTTCTTTCTGGAGGCTCTGGGGAAGTATCTGCTTCCAAGCTCATTCAGGTTGTTGCAGAAAACGAGCTCCTTTTAGTTGTATGGCTGAAATTAGCCTTCGTTCACTGTCTGTTAGCTAAGGTTACTCTTAGCGTCTAGAAATTATTGCACTTTTTGTCACTTCAAATTCAGCAAAGAAGAATTTTTCTAATGTTGAATCTCCATCAGACAAAAGCAATTCCCACAAATCTTTTCGAAACAGTCTCTTCTATAGCTCTTGCTGAAATGATTAAGAAGCAATACTCTTAAGCTCCTAGAGGTCACTTCGTTTAGTTGGGAATATCTATGCACATCCTCAGTTTCTGGAGAAGGCTATAGTGTGACTCAAAGACCTTTTACTCTTTCTAGTTATACAGCCTCACCCTTGCTTTTCTTTCATAGTACATTTTCAGAAGTTATCACTTTAGGTTAGCATTCTTTGCTATTTGGATGGGGTGAATATTTTTTCTTCCTTTTCTTTAAAGAATTATTTTATTTAACTTCATTTATTTATTTATTTTAATTTGACCTGAGAGAGACAGAACAAGAGAGAGAGAGAGAGAGGAGAGAGAGAGCAAGAAAGCAACCCACCAGGTCCAGGACCAATTCCCACAAATCTTTTCGAAACAGTCTCTTCTATAGCTCTTGCTGAAATGATTAAGAAGCAATACTCTTAAGCTCCTAGAGGTCACTTCGTTTAGTTGGGAATATCTATGCACATCCTCAGTTTCTGGAGAAGGCTATAGTGTGACTCAAAGACCTTTTACTCTTTCTAGTTATACAGCCTCACCCTTGCTTTTCTTTCATAGTACATTTTCAGAAGTTATCACTTTAGGTTAGCATTCTTTGCTATTTGGATGGGGTGAATATTTTTTCTTCCTTTTCTTTAAAGAATTATTTTATTTAACTTCATTTATTTATTTATTTTAATTTGACCTGAGAGAGACAGAACAAGAGAGAGAGAGAGAGAGGAGAGAGAGAGCAAGAAAGCAACCCACCAGGTCCAGGACTCAAACTGTGGTTGGCCATGTGGGAGTACAAAGTCCTTAAACACCATGCTACCTGTTGGCCCCACGGATGGGATGAATATTAACTAAACCATCTACTCTTGGTTTCCTTTTTGTCAGACTTCTCTCAATTTACCTTTCTTCTTTCATATTTTATTCTAAGTAGCAAGAAGAAATGAGGCAGCACCTTCAACACTTTGCACAGAAGTCTCTTTAGCCATATACCAAACTCATCACTCATGTGTTCTAGCTACATCTTCAAAACTAGCAACAAAGAATTTCCCTCGCATCCCTTCCAGACATAGAATCTTTCTAATTTTTTTGGCCAGGAGATCCCAACCACTTTTACTTTTTTTCAAGAATTATTTAATCTGATTTTATTCATCATCATTTTTATTTTTTAATTTGACCGCAGGATGTGGAGGAAAAAGCAAGTCTCCAGGACTGAGACTTGAACTGTGGTTAATCATGTGGGAGTCCAGTGTCTTAACCACCACACCACCTGCCAACCTGAGCCCAAGCACTTTTTTTTTTTTTTTTTTAGCTTAGCCCAAGTACTTTTAAGTATTCACCTGAATTCAGCTGAAACCACTCCTTTCTTTTTTAAATGTTTTCAGGTTTTTGCCATAGGGCACATGAGTTTGCCAGAGAAAGAGAGAGAGGGAAAGTGAGATATCATCCTTTGAGAGGGACAACCATGCCACAATCCCTTCTCCTCCACTCTCCTCTTGGGATTTTAGGCACGCGCACACACATCCTGGCATGATTTTCAAGCCACTAGGTCTGGGACTCAAATCGTGGTCTGTCATGTAGGAGTCCATCATCTTAACCACCACCACCTCCTGGCCCCTGAACCACTTCTTTCTTAAAAGTCCACTGTGTTATATAAAATAACCCAGTCAAAGGAGTAACTATGCCGTCATACTCATAGTCCATAGCTGCACTGAAGGGAAGGGCAAGGACCCTGGAAGGGGTCATTTAGAATTCTTCCTACAACAAGAGTTAAGAGCATAGTGATTCTGAGAATATCTCTATGTACTGTAGCAGTAAACAAATGAGTAAATATATTAGGTCATTGTCAAAGTCATGGGTTTTTTTTGTTTTTCTATATAAAAAATAATTATGATGTTAGAGACCAAGACTCTCATTGCTGGAGAAATGAAATAAAAATATGAAATGGTGAAAAGCTAGAAACTTCTATTAGGACTGGATGCATCTGTATGAACTCACATTTTTTTTTTTACATATTTTGTTTATTTTTATTTTGGAGTTGGTTGGTTTATTCCCCTTCCTTCTTTTTTTTTTTTGGAAAGAGATTTTTTGCTACACATGTGCTTGCCAGAGAGACAGACAGAGGCAGAGACAGAAAGCAAGAAATCACTCCCAGAGGGAATAGTCACACCGCAATCCCTTCTCTTCCAGTCTCCTCTTAGGATTTTGGTCATACACACACACATGCCCACAGTGTGGTTTAAGCTGTCAGGACCCGAACTGCAGTCGTGGGAGTCCAGTGACATAACCATTATGTCATCTGCTGGTCTTCCCCCTCCTTATTCTATCTGCTGAATCTAGAAGAAGTGACAGCCCAGTAGTAATAAATATTTCCAGGAATGAGACCTTGAATTCTAAACTGAATTATCTATTAAAAGGAAACCTGGGGGGCCAGCAGGTGGCATAGCAGTTAAGACACTGGACTCGTACATGGTCTAACACATTTCGAGTGAGGGACCTTACAACTTGAAACTCACACCGGGTACGTGTACATGTATACCTAAAATTCCGAGAGGAGAACAGAGGAGAGGGGATTGTGGCGTGGCCATCCC
>NW_006160001.1:3060654-3073523 GCF_000334495.1 Tupaia belangeri chinensis
CCCCCCACCTGGAGCCCAACCTTTTTTTTTTTTTTTTTTTTAGCTTAGCCCAAGTACTTTTAAGTATTCACCTGAATTCAGCTGAAACCACTCCTTTCTTTTTTAAATGTTTTCAGGTTTTTGCCATAGGGCACATGAGTTTGCCAGAGAAAGAGAGAGAGGGAAAGTGAGATATCATCCTTTGAGAGGGACAACCATGCCACAATCCCTTCTCCTCCACTCTCCTCTTGGGATTTTAGGCACGCGCACACACATCCTGGCATGATTTTCAAGCCACTAGGTCTGGGACTCAAATCGTGGTCTGTCATGTAGGAGTCCATCATCTTAACCACCACCACCTCCTGGCCCCTGAACCACTTCTTTCTTAAAAGTCCACTGTGTTATATAAAATAACCCAGTCAAAGGAGTAACTATGCCGTCATACTCATAGTCCATAGCTGCACTGAAGGGAAGGGCAAGGACCCTGGAAGGGGTCATTTAGAATTCTTCCTACAACAAGAGTTAAGAGCATAGTGATTCTGAGAATATCTCTATGTACTGTAGCAGTAAACAAATGAGTAAATATATTAGGTCATTGTCAAAGTCATGGGTTTTTTTTGTTTTTCTATATAAAAAATAATTATGATGTTAGAGACCAAGACTCTCATTGTTGGAGAAATGAAATAAAAATATGAAATGGTGAAAAGCTAGAAACTTCTATTAGGACTGGATGCATCTGTATGAACTCACATTTTTTTTTTACATATTTTGTTTATTTTTATTTTGGAGTTGGTTGGTTTATTCCCCTTCCTTCTTTTTTTTTTTTGGAAAGAGATTTTTTGCTACACATGTGCTTGCCAGAGAGACAGACAGAGGCAGAGACAGAAAGCAAGAAATCACTCCCAGAGGGAATAGTCACACCGCAATCCCTTCTCTTCCAGTCTCCTCTTAGGATTTTGGTCATACACACACACATGCCCACAGTGTGGTTTAAGCTGTCAGGACCCGAACTGCAGTCGTGGGAGTCCAGTGACATAACCATTATGTCATCTGCTGGTCTTCCCCCTCCTTATTCTATCTGCTGAATCTAGAAGAAGTGACAGCCCAGTAGTAATAAATATTTCCAGGAATGAGACCTTGAATTCTAAACTGAATTATCTATTAAAAGGAAACCTGGGGGGCCAGCAGGTGGCATAGCAGTTAAGACACTGGACTCGTACATGGTCTAACACATTTCGAGTGAGGGACCTTACAACTTGAAACTCACACCGGGTACGTGTACATGTATACCTAAAATTCCGAGAGGAGAACAGAGGAGAGGGGATTGTGGCGTGGCCATCCCACACACACACACACACCCACCCCCAGGGAGCGATATCTGGCTTTCTTTCTCTCTGTCTCTATGGTGAATACACAAACCCTATAGCAAATTTCTCTCAATAAATAAATAAATAAATAAGTAGACATGGATTTGGGCCCAGCAGATGGCATGGCAGTGAAGGTGCTGGATTCCCATATGACAACCACAATTTAAGCCCCAGACCTGGCAACTTGAAAAATCACACCGAGTACATGTGAGTGTGTGCCCAAAATCCTGAGAGGAGAATGGAGAAGAAGGAACTATAATGTGGCTATCCCCCCCTGGAGGGTGATTTCTCACCTTCCCTCTCCCTGTTTCTCTCTGTCTCTCTCGGGCAAGTACATGTGCCCTATAGCAAAAACTTTAAAAATAAAATTTTAAAAAGGAGACATGGAGCAGTAGAAAAACAGATAACACCAGAGTAGGAAAAGTACAAGACGAGTCTGGAATATTCTGTAGTCCCAAAATGTAAGCAAGTATCCAAAACATGATAGGGACATGGAATGGATAGAAATCAGTGGTAAGAAGTTTCTATTACATAAAAATTTCTGGATATATGAAAAAAATGAAAAGAAATATAATGTATTTTGAATCATTACACTTTAGAGTTATATCTGTGATTAAAACTATCATTTAATATTGCTTAAGAAAACAAAGATATGCCCAGAATTCAGGAAAAAGTATTAACCAGTAAAAAGACATGACTAATATGGCTGCATCTCAAAATAATAAGGACAATTTTTTGAAATGACTGAGTATCAGAATGATTAAATGTACTACTTAAAAATAAATACAACAAAGGAGAGGCAAGGGAACAGGCCTCAAAAGACAATTTAATAAGAGCCAGTTTATATTTGAATTATATATTTTAACATGGTAGATCAGATATATTACTGGGTCCTTAGAAAAGTCATGACATATTTTTCAGTTTTTTTTAATGCAAAAATGCGTCATGACTTTTCCAATGACCAATTAATTATTTCCTTTAATATCTTACTTATTGGTAATTCAGCCAAGCCACAAGTTACTAATTACTCTTGGAATCAGAAAAGAGATTTATTTGTAATTGGCCCCAAAAAATCTACTTTCAAACAATAATAGTTGCAGGAGCATCAGTTGGTGTAATGGCTATGTCGCTGGACTCCCATGTAGTCAACCACGGTTCAAGTCCCAGACTCAGTGGCTTAAACTCATGCCGGGTGCATATGCGTGCAAGCCCAAGTACCTGAGAGAAGAATGGAGGAGAAGGGATTGTGACATGGCCATTTCATGCTTTCTGGAGGGTGATTTCACGCTTTCTGTCTCTCTGTCTCTCTCTGTCTTTCTGGTGAACACACATGCCTTATAGCAAAAAACTCTCAAAAAAAATAATAATGTTAGATTATCAAAATACTTCACTCAAGTTGAAGACTGCAATTAAAGGTATCAATAACATTCCGGGACCAGCACTTAGTGTAATGACTATGTTGCTGGACTCCGATGTAGTCAACTGCAGTTTGCATTCCGGACCCAATGCCTTAAAACTAACGCCGGGCGCATGTGCGTGCGTGCCGAAGATACCAAGCGAGAATGGAAGAGAAGGGACTGCAATGTGGCCATACCCCCAGGGGGTGATTTCTCACTTTCTGTCTCTCTGTCTCTGTCAGTCTGGCGAGCGCACACACCCTATAGCACAACCAAAAAAAAAAAAAAAAGGTACCAATAACATTTCTTAGGCAAATAAATAGTCAATTATATTTTCTTCTGAGAAATGGAGAAAGTAAATATGAACCATGATTTTGAAATCAAAAGAGAGATAATATTTGGCACAACAGGGTGAGTTACAGTATGTAATAGTTTTTTAGATATTGGTAACTAACATTTTAATTTCTTTTATTTCTACCCAGACTTCTGCTAATCTTTTCCTACTTTCCTCATCATCTCACTATATGAACCATATATAGAAATGCATATGTGTAACAATGCAGAACAGTCAGACATAATACCAACCACATTCCTTTCTTCCTGATTTTTTTCTTGGTTCAAATCTAAATCTGCAGTCTTGGTCTTTTTATTTTTTATTAATATTCTTTTTAGAGAGGTTTTTACTATGGAGTGCGTGCCCTCACCGGAAAGACAGAGAGAGACAGAGAGACAGAAAGTGAGAAATTTACCCCCAGGGGGTTGGCCACACCCCGGTCCCTTCTCCTCCACTCTCCTCTCAGAATCTTGGACATGCATGCACATGCAGCCGGCGTTAGTTTAAGCCACCGGATCTGGGACTCAAACTGTGGTCAACTACATGGGAGTCCAGCGACATAACCATTATGCCAACTGCTGGTCCTTTCTTCCTTTCTTTCTTTCTTTGTCTTAGTCTTTTTATACTTTAAGAAGCTGTGGATAGCTGAAATAATGAAGAACATAGAGACTAACCAAAAAAATATATATAACCCTTTATCATATTTATTATCTACAAACTAAAGAACAAATTAATTAAACAGGATTTTTCTTTTTTTACTTTTTAAATTTTTTTGGAGAATTGTTTGCTATAGGGCACATGCACTCGCCAAAAAGACAAAGAAAGACAGAGAGACAGAAAGTGAGAAATCACCCCCCGGGGGGATGGCCACACCGCAATCCCTTCTCCTCCATTCTCCTCTCTGGATCTTGGGTACACACGCACACGTGCCCAGAATGAGTTTAAGCCACCGGGTCCAGGACTTGAACCACGGTCAACTACATGGGAGTCCAGCAACATAGCTATTGCACCAACTGCTGGTCCTAAGGATTTTTTTTTTTTTAAGCTTTTACTTCTGGGACCAGGAGATGGCATAATGGTTATATTGCTAGACTCCCACATAGTCGAATGTGGTTCAAGTTCCGGACCTGGTGCCTTAAACCTCATGCCAAGCACATGTGCTTGCGTGTCCAAGATCCCACAAGGAGAATGGAGGAGAAGGGACTGCAATGTGGCCAACCCCCCAGGGGGGGAATTTTTAACTTCTGTCTCTGGCAAGTGCATGAGCCCTATAGCAAAAATCTCACTGGGGAAAATAAAAGAACTTTTACTTCCACAAACCAGTAGTTTATATAACATTTTGGATTAATGAAAGTTTCAAATAAAACAGGTTAAAAACAGAAAAATTTGAATTAACAATAGGAAGAGTGATCTGTGGCCCCATTTGCATTATTTTCTTACCACTATTACATTTGAAACATCTTTAAAGGCCAGTTGATAGAGTAATGTGTTAAAGCAGTTGGATTCTAAATGACCCACTGTGTGGTTTAGGATCTGAGCCTGACTCTTTGAGAAACACGCCAGCCACATGTGAGTGCATGCCCAAAAATCTCAAAAGGAGAAATGGAGAAGAGATTGCAACATGGAAGGTGCTATCTCATGTTCGTTCTCTCTCTCTCTCTCTCTCTCTCTCTCTCTCTATACATTTCAATAAAAGTGTATATAAATTTTGGTTTAAATTTTATTCTAATTTTGCTTGAACCACCTACTATCTACTAGGCACTCAATAAACAGCGAATACACATTAAAAAAAAAAAAAAAGGAAATGAGATTATGATCCTCATCAAGGTTGAGGAGCAATTCTCCAGGGTTCAACACAAGGCAATTTGAAACACATTACAGTATACTAATTTAATCCAATAGCTCAACTAGGGCACCTAAAATAGACTGCAGCTGATTCTCATTATCCATGGCCGTTATAGTCTGTAATGTTCCATGAACACCGAATTAGTAAATACAGAATTAGGTACTTGCAAGTCTCTGGTTTCATCAACCAATCAATAAATAAATTTGTTTTTATGTGTGTTTGTGTTTAAGGACTATTTATTTATTTATTTATTTATTTATTGGCTTTTGCTTTAGGGCAGGTATGCTCACCAGGAAGAGAGAGAGAGACAGACCACACAGAAAGAAGGAAAGTGAGAAATCACCCCCTGGGGGAACAGCCACGCCAATGCCTTCCTGATTTAGGAATGCCTTCTCTTCCATTCTTCTGGGATCTTGGGCATGCACATACATACATGTGCCCAGAGTGAGTTTCAAGCCACCGAGTCCAGAACTTGAACTGTGATTGGTCATGTGGGAGTCCAGAGACAAACTGCTACACCATCTGGTGGTCCCAAGGACACCTTATTAAATATGTATAGTTCATTCATTAACATTGAACTCATAGTCAACAGTGCTAACTCATGCCAAAAAGAAGCTTATCTCACATGTTTTTTTTCTTTCTTTTGTTTTTTAAAGATTTTTTTTTAATTTAACTTTATTTACTTATTTTAATTTGACCACAGAGGGACAGAGGGGAGGGAGGGAGAGAGGGAGAGAGAGAGAGAGAGACAGAGAGAAAGCAAGTCACCAGGTCTGGGACTCGAACTGTGATTGACCATGTGGGAATCCAGAGCCCTTAACTACCACACCACCTGCTGGCCCCAGCCACATTTCTTTTTTTCGATAAGGCCCAAACTTCCAGTACTTGGAAACACTAGGCAGCATGATAGCACGTCAATACTAGGTTTGAGGGTCATTTTCGACATCAAACTCACAACCAAAGGGCACCAAAATAAGAAAAATAACAAGACTAAAGAGACTAAGAATACCTGATTACAGTATGAGAGATGAAACAAGAAGGTAGAGCCCTGCCTTGTTATGACTCAAAATTTTTGCCACTTTGTACACACAGGTGTCTACAAATGACCATCAAAGTAACATGAGTACTAATTTGGGGGTTACAAAAATCTTTTAGCCAAGTAGGTAAAGAGGAAAAAAAGTAAAGATTAGAATTAAAGCAAAGGCTCAAAATTCTGCATCAACCATATCCACTCACACTTTCATATATCTGTGCTAGACTGCATTATTTTCACCATATTTATCACCCTCCTCTATCCACAACCTTTGACACATGACACTGCAGCTCCTCATACTAGAGACCAGTCATATTTCTCTACTTAGACATTAGCCATGGTCATAAAATTTGCTTTGGCCAATGGAATATTATTGAGCATGATTTTAAGCAAAGGCTTCCAGAATTGGGGTTTCCTTGTGTTTTTGTCATCACATTGAATTAAACATGACTTAGGTAGTCTACTAGTCCAGAAGAAACAGAGTCACATAGAACAGATTCTATGTAAAGCTTAGAGCCAAGTCTAGCCAAGAACAGAAAACCCACAGACATGTTAGAAAGAGTAAATAATTGTTTCAGTCCATAAGTTTCATAGCACCATTACGGCTATAGTGAACAATATTTAATACATTAATTTTAATATATCATTATCCCATTAAAGATCTCTATATAAAAATACTAACGAAATTCTCTTTCCTTCTTATCCAAAAGCCTAACACAAACTAGCTGGGTAGAGAGTTTCCAAAGATCACTGGGGGTTGGGGTGGGGAGTGGGAGTAGAAAAAACAGAGAGAGAAAGATGCCATGGCATAGAGCACAGACTGCCAACTATCTAAGCGAGGCCATTTTGGATCTTATAGCTATCCTAGTGCCCCAACTGATACTATATGAAGCAGAATAATCTCCCAGCCAATCCATACAATTGTGAAAAATAACAAATTGTTATTATTGTAAGACTCTAACTTTGAGGTGAATTATTACATGACAACCCAAAGAAGCTGTTAATAAATGTGTGCTGAACCCAGTTGCTATAACACATGCTGGACACTGCTGCTTGACAGGCTGAGGCCACACAGGAGATGAAGATTTAATTTCCAGCCCACCCTAAAAAGTCAGGTGTGTTGACACACACCTGTAACCCCAGCTACAGCTCTAGTCCCAGCTACTCAAGAGGCTGAGGCAGGAAGGGTCACGACCTTGGAGCCAGCCTGGGCAACATAGTGAAACACTAGCTGAAGGAGCTGGGATGTGATCCCAGCTAATCAGGAGGCTGAGAAAGAAGGTTAATAGTGAAACCTTGTCTAAAACAACCACACACACACACACACAACACAAGTAAATAAATAAACGTGTGCTGGATTAAGTAAAATTATTAAATTACTCTTTTTAATGCTTACCTTGGTGTTGGCCATGTCCACAATATACTGGTCCCCTTTTATGCATTCCATTACTTCAAAACCATCTCTATCAATCACCTTGGCCTGAGAGCTTCCAGATACAACAAGAATCATGTCTCCCGTGTTACTGTATTGTAATGACTTAATCTGATGGCTATGCAAAAGACAAAGAAACAGTGTGATAAGTCACTGGGCATAATGTTTATACTTTCACCACATTAAGCATGGCCAGAAAAAAAAAAAAAAAAAAACATTAACACACCTGCACAAATAGATAACTCTACTAAATCAGGAACATCAACCACAAACGGGCTCTCAACAACCCCTGGCTATCCTGTTAGCTTTCTCTTCCCATTCTCCACAGCAATCCATAAAACCTTCTTTACTTACCTTATATCTTCAACTAAATAACTCTCTGGCTTTCAACTATTGAATCTTGGCTCTTTCTCAGAAAAAACAAGGACTGTCCCATTAATGTAATAAACTTATTTGTATCTAATCTCATCATCTTCTTCCCTCTCTTCAATTATAATGATGAAAATGAAGCTCTTCCTGCCCAAGGCAAGCCATTCTGACTATACTCTAGATCCCATCTCTGTCAGGCTTGCAAGAATGTCTACTGTTCATCTTCTCTCTCCTCTCCTTCACAACAAAGCTGTTTGAACAAGTTCTTAATCCTCATCTTCATTCTTATTTCTCAGCGTAGTACTATAGTATCTCTTACCACTCCACAAAATCTGATCTTGCCACTGTGGCTGTGGTGAATGGTATGGTATCCAACCCAGAACTCTTCCTTTAGAACTGAAGTGCTCATTCTTCCACCTTCCAGGATTTTGCCTGCTACTGGCTAACAGCTGAACCCTCAGGAATTTCCCTGAGTTGCAAAGAACTACCTCACTCAAGGTTATGCTACCATCTCAAAGCAGCTTACATTCAATAATTGATCCACGTGCAATAAAATGGTCCATCCCTGAGCTTCAATATGGATACCTCATAAGACTTATTCCAAGTTGTGGGTTTCTATAGGAACAATTGAATCCACTGTTGCAACTATATGGCAATTCGATTTCTTCATCCTCCTAGTGCTGTTTCCCTTGCACCGTTTTTTTTTTTTATTTGGAGAAGTTTTTACTACAGGGCATGTGCACTCACCAGAAAGACAGAGAGAGACAGAAGTGAGAAGTCACCCCCCCAACCCCTTCTTCTCCTCTCAGGAACATGCACATGCACCCAGCATGAGTTTAAGCCACGGGGTCCGGGACTCAAACCGCAGTCAACTACGTGAGAGTCCAGCAACAAAGCCATTATGCCAACTGCTGGTCCCCCTTGCACCCTTTCTTACAGGGGTTGATCCCAGAGGCACTCATCAATAAACCTTTTGCACACAAATCCTAAAATTTCAAAATGTGTTTTTGAGAAACCTGACAAGAGAGTTGTGTGTAAAGTGGTCCTGTAAAGATGATTTCAAAATGAGCTTTCAAAGCTCTATCAATCAGTGACTGACAAACAATAAGGACTCCAACACTGGAGGTAATTACTACCTAACATGCAATAGAAGTACAATCACAAGGGTTAAAACTTTCTTTTTTATGAAGGAGAAGGCATTACAGGTACAATGTTTCAAGCATCTGAGAAATACAGAAAAGTAGTCATTAAAAGGACTAGAACTGGATAGTAGTTGCTATAAGCAGTCAATACAAGGAAGCAAAATAATTAAAGATAGTGTGATAGACCGGCTCTGTAATTGATAGCAATGTGTTGCTCAAGAAAAGCTGGATCCCACCTGGTGATGGAGGTTCAAATCCCCAGCCCAATCAGCCTAAAACACAACAGGTACACATGCAACTGTTCAAGATTAATGGGCCAGAGGACTGGAGGAAGAGGTAAGTGGCATGACCAGAACCTGTGGAGGGTATCTGGATTCCCCTCTCTCATTCTAACTTGCATATACACATACTGTATCATGAAAACAAGGGAAGAGAATTTTTTTAAAAAATTATTGTATGAAGGCCAGAGAATCTCTTTGGCTAAGTATAAAGAGAGAGTTATTGGTCTCTGCAGGTGAGTGGTATGTCCCTCATTTAGTAAAGCATGTTTTTCTACGCCCATTGGGAAGGAAGACCAGGGCCAACCAGGTGGAATGGAAGTTAAGGTGGTTGGATCCCACACAGCCAATTGTGCAGTTCAAGTCCTGGACCCAGAGGCTTGAAAAACATTGGCCATGTGTGTGAATGAATCCAAAATTCTGAAAGAGAAACGGAAAAGGGATTATAGCATGGTCATTCCCCATAGGGGATGCTTTCCCTATATCTCTCTCTCTCTCTCTGTCTCTCCCCAGCGAGTCCACATACCCTATAGTAAATTAAAAGGAAAAAAAATAGAAGTTCCAAGAGGACTAGACTATCCTTATTTAGTGTGCTAAGAGCAGAACCTAAAAAATACCTGGCAGATAGCAGGTGCTCAAAAATATTTGTCAAATATATATAATGCATAATTTGTATAAATAAGTAAATACCATTGTTACATATGTGTGTGTATGTATAATTTCAAGCAGAAATAATAAATTATAAGATTCTCACAGAACCTGAAAAAATTATTGAGGTTATTAAATGTAAAACAACTATCCTCAGATAGGAAGATGTTTGTGTAACCCCCAAGTTAATATGTAAAAACCTTAACCCTTAAAATGATGTTATTAGGACACGATGTCTTTAGGAGGGAATTAATGAAGTCCTGATGGCAGACCTCCCATGATAAAATTAATGCCTTTACAAGAGCCAGAGTGACTTCACTCATGACAAAATGAAGATACAGCAAGAAGATGGCTATCTGTAAACCTTGAAGTAGGCCCTTACTGAGAATTGAATCTGCCAGCACTTCAACTACGGACTTCCAACATCTACAATAGTGAGAAATGTATGTCTGTTGGCTACGTCACCCAATCTATGGAAATTCTGCTATAGTTGCCCAAGTAGACTAAGATACTACCCTACAAATGATAGACAAGTACTTTCCAATAGAACTTTCCAATGGAAATGTATATACTGGTCAGTATACAGTAGCCATCAGCCACATGAATCTATAAAGTACATGAAATATGGCTGGTGCAACTAAGGAACTTTATTTTTCACTTTAGCTTATTTAAACCTAAATAACCATATGTGTTTGGTGATTACTAAATTGAACAGTGTAGCTCTAGACAATATAAAATGAATATAAAGCAGCCTCAACTCTGGAACAGAAGTTTTTTCTTTTTTTGCATAGGTTTTTGCTCTGGGGCATGTGTGCTCACTGGAGAGATAGAGTCAGAGAGACCGAAAGTGAGGAATCATTCCCTAGGAGGGAAGGCCACACCAAAATCCCTTCTCCTCCAGTCTCCTCTCAGGATTTTGGGCACACACACACATGCACCCAGCGTGAGTTTCAAGCCGTTGGCTCTGGGACTCGAACACAGTCAACTATGTTGGAGTACAGTGATGTAACCATTATGCCATCTTCTGGTCCAAAGAAACAGAAGATTCTATTGCATCATAATTTAGATTAAAAAAAAAAAATACTGAGTTAAGTAAAATGTTCCTAAAATGAAACAAAAGAAAGCCTAATGAAATCAATAAAGTCTATTTGGAGAATAATGCTACCAGTGCTATAAAAGTATGGCCTCTCAGTGTTGCTTGTAGACAGAAATAAAGAAATGACTATTGAAGTAAATTCCTCAGATAAAAATTTCTTATTCAGGGCCAGCAGGTGGTGTGGTAGTTAAAGTGGCCGGATTCCCACATGGCTGGCAGTGGTTCAAGTCCCAGAACCAGTGGCTTGAAACACACCGGGAGTGTGTGCACACACACCCAAAATTCTAAGAGGAGGATGGAGAAGGAAGGATTGTGGCATGGCCATCCCCTCGGGGGGTCTGGAGGTGATCTGATTTCTCACTTTCTCTCTCTCTCTGTATCTCTCTTCTCTCTGGCGAGCACACACACCCTATGGCAAAGAGCTTAAAAAAAATTCCTATTCACCACACTCCAATTGGCTTATAGCATTCTTTAAAGATTAAAGTACCCAGGCAATGTTCACAGTATGTTGTCACTGGGGTCTGGGGGTGAACAGAAGCGTAGTGGTAAAATGTGATGCTCTGCCAGGCAATCTCACACGAGAAGGCTTCTGTTCAAGGCTGGTGCTCTCTCTGAGTATGGCAGGCGAACGTACGTCCATGATCCAGGGCTAGCTGAGGGCTCAAGAGTAGATCAGCATCAGCACCCTATTGGGGGTGCTATTTCTTTCCTCCCCCACCCTTCTCTCTCATGGAAGAAATAAACTTTTTTTTCTTTTTTTTGTTTTTGAGAGATTTTTTTTTTTTTGAGTTTTTGCTATAAGGTGCGTGCACTCACCAGAAAGACAGAGAGACAGAAAGCGAGAAATCACCCCCCAGGGGGGATGGCCACGCTGCAATCCCTTCTCTTCCTTTCTCCCCTCAGGATCTTGGGCACGCATGCACACGCGCCCGGCATGAGTTTAAGCCACAGGGTCCACGACTCGAACCGCGGTCAACTACATGGGAGTTCAGCGACACAGCCATTAAGCTAACTGCTGGTCCCCCAAATTTTTGTTTTTAATTAAAAAAAAAAAATGAAGTTGTCATATATACCATTCTCTTAAAAAGAAAAATTCTCAAATATAAATGCAAAGCAAATAAACATATTAAATAGATATTAATATACAAATCCATAAGAAATTCTGGTAAGGAACCATTTAATAATCAAATACAAAATTTCCCTATCAAAGGAAAAAAACTTTTTTAAAATTGATACTGTTAAAGCTTCCTTTATGAAGACAACTCATTTTTAAAGAATTCATTTTATTTATCTTTTTTTTTTTTTTTGAGAAGTTTTTGCTATAGGGCACGTGTGCTTGCCAGAAAAACAAAGAGACAGAAAGCGAGAAATCACCCCCTAGGGGGGATGGCCACACCGCAATACCTTCTCCTCCATTCTCCTCTCGGGATCCTGGCCACGCACGCACACGTGCCTGGTGTGACTTTAAGCCACCGGGTCCAGAATTCAAACCGTGGTCAACTACATGGGAGTCTAGTGACAGCCATTACACTAACTGCTGGTCCCTCTTTTTTTTATTTTATTGTGCTACAGAGCATGTGTGCTCACGAGAGACAGATACAGACAAGGAAAGTGAGAAAGCAAGCCGCTAGGTCTAGGACTTGATCTGCAATCAGGAGTACAGGGCCTTAACCACCATGCACTTGCTGGCCCTATGAATATAACTCTAAATTTAAAAATTCTTTGATTTGTCCTAACAAGTCAATCTCAAAATAAGCTTCAATTTTAACAGTTTTAGTCTATTTAGTTCCATTATTTCCTTAGTGTAATTTCAAAGCTAAGAAATAAATATTTTAAGGGAAAAATAAAACTATTAAGTCTTTTTTTTAAAGAAGTTTTTGCTATAGGGCGCGTGCACTCGCCAGACAGACAGAGAAAGACAGAGAGACAGAAAGTGAGAAATCACCCC
>NW_006160001.1:3073736-3078566 GCF_000334495.1 Tupaia belangeri chinensis
TGGCATTCTAGATTATAGTTCTGAAATATTTGTTTTCAAAAGAACATTTTTAATGTACTGACTCAGAGTACTGACTAGAATGGCAAGAGTTCAAAGAAAGATCTGAGTGGATTCTGAGATTAGAATGTGTGACAGTAGGAGGCATTTCACCACAATGCCCAAAATCGAAGTATCAGAGTACACGAGTAACTGAAGTTCCCAAACCAAATGCCCATGAAAGAGGAACCTGGACAAAGCAAAGATGGGGTTATTGTTCAGGATTTACCAAAACAAGTACCACTGGCCTCATGGCATCTTTCCTAAAATAATGGGCAAAAAAATGAGGTCCTTAGCAAAATTCTGACCAGGATCACAAATTTATATGTAAGTCAATAAGGTGCCTCCTGATGGACTTATATTTTAAATTTTGCATAAGACATAAACTTATGTTTTATTTGACTAAATCATATTTGACTAAAATGTGACAACTATTTATTGCCTCCTGCTCTAAATTTACCCTCCTCTGCCTGCTCCACAAAAATGGACTTGAACCTTTTTCTTTTTCTTTTCTTTTTTTAAGAGAGATTTATGCTATGGAGCATATGCGCTCATCAGAGAGACAGAAAACAAGAAATCACCCCCCAGGGGGGATGGCCACACTGTAAGTCCCTCTCCTTCATTCTCTCTTGGGATCTTGGGCAAGAACGCACACACACCCAGCATGAGTTTTAAGTCACTGGTCTGGAACCAGAACCACAATTGACCATGTGGGAGTCCAGCGATGTAACCATTATGCCATCTACTGGTCCTAACTTTGACCTTTTAAATATTTTTTCCTTTGCCAGTTGGCATGATGTTAAGTTTTCTCAGTAGAGGTTTCCAGAGAGACACTGTAGGAAGAAGAGGTTTTCCTTCCCGAGTCTAGTGTGCATACTAGTCCTGGCAGGCTCCTATACCCCACACCTCTTCTCCAGGGTCCAGCTCAAGAAGCGTGTGCATGGGACCAGCAGTTGGTGTAATGGCTAGGTCGCTGGACTCTGATGTAGTCAACTATGGTTCAAGTCCCAGACCCAGTGGCTTAAACTCATGCCGGGCGTGTGTGTGTGCAAGCCCAAGATCCTGAGAGGGATACGGAGGAGGAGGGATTGTGGCATGGCCATCCCCCCTGGGGAATAATTTCTCACTTTCTGTCTCTCTGTCTCTCTGTCGTTCTGGTGAGTGCACGTGCCCTATAGCAAAAACTTCTCCAGAAAAAAAAAAAAAGAGAGAACTTTTTGAGGTAGTGCTGAAGCAGTATTGTAGCAGACTGACTCTGAAGAGACAGAATTCTGACAAGTTCTGCTGTCACAGCAACTTCTCTTTATTCAGGGAGCCAGATTCATGCCCTCTCAAACTAGGTTTGGATCTTGGTCCTGGAGGCCTCTTCCTTAAACGCTGTTTCTCAACCAAAGATTAATGAATACTCCTTTTATCTGTTATTCCTGAGTTCTTTAGGATTCTCATTACGTTTTATTAGCTAATCTACTCCCAAACCCTGTTATCGTTAGTAAACCTTTACAACTTTAAACTTCCCCTGATCAAATTACTATTATTTCTCTATACTAATCAGACCCTAATTGATAAGATCAATTTTCAGGTAATTACATTAACAAAGAACTAGGGTTTGAGTAACTTTGGGGCCAGCAGTGGTGTGGTGGTTAAGGTGCTGGACTCCCACATGGCTGACCACGGTTCAAGTCCTGGGCCTGGCGGCTTGCTTTCTCACTTTCCCTCTCTCTCTCTCTCTCTCTCTCTCTCTCTCTCTCTGTCTCTCTGATCAAATTAAAATAAAATGAATGAATAAATAAATTTACAAAAAAAAGAACTAGTTAAATTATAGGCTGTTTAGTCCAATTTGTTTTTTATATATAAGCAAATACATCAGATCTTTGATAATGAGGAAGTTCAAGTTCCACAGATCAAAGTCTCTAAGGTAGTATGGAATAAACTAGTTAGTTCACAGGATACGTCTTTGTTAATGGTACTTCCATGTTGGGTCAGTATTTTCTTTACTAACCATGAAAAGTCAAGAACTATCGGTGATCACTTTATTTTTATGGTGATTCGTTTTCATTTGTAAAGGACAATGAAAATCTAAAAAAAAAAAAAAGAAGGATCAGAGAGAGTCAGAGGCTCTGTTTCTCTGGCCAATTGTTCTACCAAACTGTTCTTTTACATTTGGAGGGAAACTCAAATCTCAGTGACCTCACACTATTTCACTTTACTTTTCCGCTGTACAGGAAAACTTTTAATGTTTTTTCTCTACCTATTTTTCACGTGCTCTCTGTAGTTCACTTTGCCAGCATTAAGATAAAATATTCAGCATCAAGTTCGCCATTCCTGTCTCACTTTGCTCTTAATTCTGCTAGCCATAGAGTTAAAAGGACAGGATTAAGATTCATTAGACACAGTACTAAGAAGAATTAAAGGGCTTGTTCAAGGAGTATAACATCTGCTTCACAAATGCCTACCTAAACAACTAAGATTCCGATCAAAGAGAAGAGAGGGAAAGTCAATCTGACAGTAAACTGGAGTCATGAGGAAGTAAATGTTCTCTCAGGGAGCAACTGTGACACCAGAGGAAGGCTTAGTGACATTGCTCAATTCTCTGTGAAGTTACTCATGTGGCAAGTGGGAGTATATGAGTGTAAGTAGAGGGGAGTGGGAAGGTGAAGATTGAGGATCCTTTTAAGTAGTTTTTGCTCAGCTAGCAAAACAAGCTGGGACATGCAAGACAGATAAACACAGCTGTCTGGGGCCGTCACTTGGGGCTCAAGAGCCAAGGTGTCCTGTTGTAGTGAAAAGTGCACCGGAATGTGAGTCAGGAGTCCATGGATCCAAGTCCTCACTCTGCTGCTAACTAGCTGTGTGACGACGAGCAAGCCTTTCGGTTTTACTAGACTCGTTCTCCTTACTTTATGAAAATAAGTAAATGAGTCCAGATGCCAGCACTACGCAGAGATGCTCCTGAGCCACAGAGTTCATTTACTGGTTGTATAACTGCTGATCCCGGTTTCCTCACTGAAAAAGGCAGGAGAAATAACATATACAATTGGGGTAAAGGATTAAAAATAATATACATACAGGCACCTAACATAGTAGCTGAAATGAATACTGATTACTATTACCCCTTTATTTCCAAGGTCTAAGAGTCTTTGAAGGATATAAATCACAGTAGCCAAATACAATGTTATTTCAAGTTCATTACATATTAAATTAGCGTATGTTTGGCACATGTTTTATTCTGTTTTTGTTTTGTTTTTGCCAGAGGGAACATGTGCTCACTGGAGAGAGACAGAGAGAGCAAGGAAGTGAGAAATCACCCCCCCCAACCCCCAAGGGGGATGGCCATACCACAATCCTTTCTCTTCCATTCTCCCCTCTGGATTTTGGGCACATACGCACACACTTCAACATGTTTTTCAAGTTGCTAGGTCTGGGACTTAAACTGCAGAGTTGGTCACATGGGATCCAGCCCCTTAACCACCATGTCACCTGCTGGCCCCAGCACATGTTTTAATTATTACTAATCAAAGTACTGAAGTTCTATATTCACCCAAAACACTCCTGTACTATGTCAAATATGACTGCTACAGTCTTGGAAATGAAAGGCAACAGAGTAGAGAAAATGCAGTTTTAGATTTGCATGCTAACTTCTCTTAGTATTTTCTAAATCTATTCCTTCCTAGTATGCAATATATTATCTAGTGCTGGAAATAGGTCAAGAAAGCAAGAGACATGAGGCAGAACCATCAAAAGGTTTTTGTATGAAAATAAAGAAAAATATTAAGTTATTCCAAGCCAAAATAAACTGGTAGCTGCCTAAATATTTTAATTTAAGAATAGACTTCCAATGCAAAATTAATTAGTAACTTGTTGCCTCTTGGCTCAAAATATTAAATGTTAGCAAGCTAGTATCAAATTTACAAAATAGTGTATCTGTCAAATTCCTGACTGCGACTATATATAACTTTACTATAGCTGATCTATAATACTTCTTTTCCATTAAGATGCATGTTACTATTGGAAAATGTAATAAAATTTATTGTATCACTCAATCAAGTACAGATTAATAGCTTCATGACATTATGACTCCTCAGTCAATTTCCATACTAATATAGGAAAATAGAGGCAAGGAACCTAAATATGTAAAAGTATATTTTCACATCTTCTGAAGATTAGATGGTCAAGAATGAGAATGGCTAGTAATAGCTAAGCCTTTGATCTAATTATTCCCAATAGTTTTCTTTATAATGATACTGATATTAGGAATAACCCTGAGTCTTAATTCTAATATAGCAACAGAGGTTCAGCGTGTAATAATGGATAAAAGTGTTGAGAGAACAAACAGAGGGAGGGCTGTACTTGGAAAGTCTCTCTGAATGAGACATTTAAGTAGAAACCTGAACATAAGGAGCTAACCATGTCTGTCAGTAGGGGAGGGAGCACAGAGCAGGCAGTAGGAAAGAGCAGGGAAAAAAGTACTGGACAGAAACTGCAGCCATTTTTCTAAAGCACACTGAAAAGGTAGAGAAGAAACAGACAGAAGTCAGATCACAGAGAATTTTATAAAGCATGGTGAGTCAGCTGGGTTGTAGTTAGAGTGCATGAGAAGACATTATGGGGACTGAGCACAAATAGTGGGGAAAAGCAGAAAGAAACTGCAGCTGTAGCCTGGGTGAAATGTAAGCAAGGAAGACCCTTGAGGTGAACCCTGGAGGAACGATTTTGAAGAGACTCGAGAGGCAGGAGTACTTTCATGGACTGCAAGTCTGGATGGAGAAAAGTGTCAAAGCAAGGGGCGGGGGGGGG
>NW_006160001.1:3078589-3103835 GCF_000334495.1 Tupaia belangeri chinensis
GGGTAGTGAACACTGAAGAGACTGCAATGAAGCATTCATGTTGAGAAATAACAAGAAACAGAGTCAGAGTCAGATAGAAAGACAATGAGAATTATAAAGTTCTTTAAAGTTAGGAAGAAGAGTATAAATGTAAGACTTTAGAAATTAAGGACTTATGAAAGGTCATTCAAAAAATGTAAACCATATTTCGTCAATATAAGGGTGGTACCATAGAGGGTACAAAGAGAATAAAATAAGGGGTCTTTAAATACTTAAAAGAAAAAAAAAAGTAAAAAACTTCTAAGGAAAAATAGCTGTTTACGGAGTATATTATAGTTTTCTATTCCAAATACCAAAAGGAATAATCTATAAAAAGGTAAAAATTAGGGGAAAAAATGTCAAAACTATAGAAAAATAGAAGCTATGCAGAAATTTCCATGAAAGACCAGTTGTTAGAAAAACACTTTCCAGGGGACCAGCTGAAGGCATAATGGTTACATCACTGGACTCCCACATAGTTGACCACGGTTTGAGTGACAGACCTGGTGCCTTAAACTCACATCATGCACTTGTGGGTGCATGCCCAAAATCCCAAGAAGAGAATGGAGGAAAAGGGATTGCGGCATGGCCATCCTCCAGAGGGGGTGATGTCTCACTTTCAAACTCTCTGTTTCTCTGGTGAGTGCACATGCCCTATAGCAAAAATCTAAAAAAAAAAAAAAAAAAAAAAGATGAGCACTTCCCAGAAAGGATGCAACAGCCTCAAATGAAAACATCTCAGAAACTGTAAATTCCTTCAGCAGCACATACTCAAAGCAGCAAGGCAGCTTATAGCAACAATTACCACAAGTATTTAAGCAGCTGGGAGCTAAAAAAAGACATTCAAGAAATAATACATAGGTTGATAAAACAAAGATGTACCAACAATGTAGTCCAAAATCTAACAGAATAGCTTTCCTGAAAACATACCATTCATCACACAAAGAGACCATTATTCTCGGACCCAGCTCCCTCAAAACTTTCTCAGACCACAGGTTCATTCCACTAGTTAAAAGCTAGTAAGTTTAAGAACGTAAGGAGATGTGAGCCAGTGGGTGAAGTGAAGGATGAAATGTTTGGATCCCATGTGGCTGTCTCTGTGGTTTCAGTACCAACCCGGCGGTTGAGAATTATGTTGGCTGCATGTGTGTGTGTGCCTAAAATCCTGAGAGGAGAATGGAGGAGAAGGGATTATAGCATGGCCATCCCCTCTGGAGGTTGTTTTCTCACTTTCTGTCTCTCTCTTTCACTGTCTCTCACTGGCAAGCACATGTGCCCTACTGCAAAAAAAAAAAAAACAGAAAGAAAGAAAGAAAGAAAGAAAGGAGATGTAAGAAAAGTCTATTCAGTTAAGAGTAAATAAAGAGTAAAATAATAAGTTGGGAAAACATCTAGGGTAGGGATCAGCAAACTTTTTCTGAAGGGTCAGATAAACATTTTAAGTTTTGTAGACCATCACATATTCTTTATTATTTGGGGGCATTTTTTAATTCTTTTTTTCCTAAACAACTTTTTAAAATGATAAAAACTACTCTTGGCTCAAGTGCTATACAAAAACAGCCCATAGACTAGAGTTGGCCTTCTGGCCATAGTTTTTTCTTTTTTTTTTTTTAAGACCAAACATGAAAGAAAAAGAACATGATAGTTCCTCCAAATCTGCAGTTTTAACTTTCATGGTTTCAGTTACCCACGGTCAACTGAAGTCTAAAAATATTAAATAGAAAATTTCAGAAATAAACAACCCAACAATTTAAATTACACACTATTCTGAGTATTGTGATGAAATCTCAGATTCCAGCTCTGTCCACTTCGGATGTGAACCATCTCTTTGTTTAACATCTCCACACTGTATATGCCACCCCTATGCAGTCACTTAGTAGCCATCTGGGTTATCAGACAGACTGTTATGGCATCACAGTGCTTGTGTTCAAGTAACCTTATTTTTTACTTAATAATGGCTACAAAGCACAAGAATAGTGTTGATAACATATTTTTTATAATTGTTCAATGCTATTATTAGTTATTATCATTAACCTCCTGCTGTGCCTAATTTATAAATGAAACACTAGGTATTCATTTACAGGAAAATACATAATGTATATAGGTTTCAGTACTATCCACAGATTCAGGCATCCACTGGGAGTATCACAACACATCTGTATGGATAAGGGGTATTACTAAGGTTTAAATACCACACATGTGGTGTGTCTCTATATTTTCTATTTTCTATTGAAAAGATCAAAAAGCAATGATACTCCAATACCAATGAACATGTCTTGTATCCAGATTAAGTCTCTCCTGTTTCCATTAAAAAAAAAAAAAAAAAAGTAGGGCTCCTCTGGGAAGTACTGATTCTAGGATTTGAAAAGGAATGTACCAAGAAACCTATACCATGAAACTAAGTAACATTTTCAAGATTAATGAGAGTATGCCAAACTTCAACTGCAATCAAGAACTCCCATTGGCTAAATCTAGGACAATTTAAACATCAAAAAGAATGAGTGACACTGACAGAAACACAGAAAAATTATGAAATCATAAATACTGATACTCAAGAAAGAATAAGCCCCCTATCTAAAAAAAAAAAAAAGCCAGCAGGTGGCATGGTGGTTAAGGCACCGGACTCACACATGGCTGACAGTGATTTGAGTCCCAAACCTAGCGGCTTGGTTTCTCTCTCTCTTTCTCTCTCTTTCTCTGGTGAGCACATGTGACCTATAGAAAATATAATAATGATAATTATTATTATTAATAAAATTAAATAAATAACTTTAATAAAAAACCAATCACCACCAGTAAGAATTCTTTTATCACCAACAATCCATAAACTGAAATTAAAGGATAATAACCAAGCATTTATCTTGCTTCTTTAGTACGAGCTGCATTTCAAGGTAACAAAACATCAGCTAATGAGGAAAAGGTCTTCTTTTAGAAGAATGACAGCAAATAAATGTAGATGAAATAACAGAATTACAAAATCACCAATTTGTAACCCTCAATGAAATCACCAATTCAGGTAAGAATCATCAATGGATGCTAAACTTCTTAAGTGAAAGGATAATGAGTTCCTAGAGATTTATATAGTACCAAAGTGTCTCCCCACATAGTTATTGCCTATCTCGGGAATAAAATCTTTGTCATGATAAGAGTACATGTTCACACGCACATGAAATAAAAAGAGAAGCAATCTCAAAAGGGTCTTCTTAGGCTGCAATCCCCTTTTCCCAGCCCTTCAGCATCTCAGGATCCTAGATACTAGTGTCCACAGCTGGCTGCATGATTTCCAGCCCTGCATAGCCACCAAATTACCACTACACCACAGTAGCTGGGCCCATGTATAAGATACTAACTTTATAAAGGAGGAATGTGATGTCTCCAAGTTAATCCAAGGGTCTATATGAATTGCTAGTCACTAACAATAAAACAACTAAAAAGACAGTTTGTGACATCTGATATGATATTATATGAATTATGAACAAGCCTTTGAACTTCTATGAGAAATACTGGAAAGGAGATAATGAAACAAGTTAAATGATACCATAAGAAAGCAGTATGCTATAAGATCAAATATGGTAGAAAATATAGATAAGAGGGCAGATTATGGTAGCAACATGAGAAGACCCTTCTTGATATAATGGTAGCTGACCATACCTGGACAGTGCAGCATGGATCAAGACCTAGGTACAAGTTTAACATATGTCATAAACAAATATATACTTTTACACAGTATTATCTGGAGTGTTTTAAAATAAATAAGGCAAAGTAGTAATTTATAAATAAAGATTTAAAAACAACAACAACAAAAGACAGGGGATGGCAGGTGGTATGGTAATTAAGGCACTGGACTCCCACATGGCCGACCATGGTTCAAGTCCCTGACTTGGTAGCTTGCTTTCTCACTTTCTCTCACTCTGTCTTCTGCTGGTCAAATTAAAAGATAAATAACAATAACAAATAAAATTAAATAAATAAATCTTTATTTACAAAGACAAATAATCCCTTTAAAACATAGGTTAATGAAACTAAAGGAAAGAAACAGAAGGTTCATCTTACTTTTGTTTGAGTAAGTATAGTAATGTGAACTTACTCTATTTTGGTACAAATCATTATAGACAGAATTCAAATGACAACAGCACTGTCTTTATATAAAAGCTGCTTGGGGGAACCAGCAGTTAGCGTAATGGCTATGTCGCTGGACTCCCACGTAGTCGACCGTGGTTTGTGTCCCGGACCCGGTGGCTTAAAACTCACGCCGGGCGCGTGTGCGTGCGTGCCCAAGATCCCGAGAGGAGAATGGAGGAGAAGGGATTGCGGCGTGACCCTTCCCCCTGGGGGCGTGATTTCTCACTTTCTGTCTCTATGTCTTTCTCTGTCTGTCTGGCGAGCGCACGCGCCCTACAGTGAAAATCTCTCAAAAAAAACCAAAAAAATAAAAAAATAAAAATAAATAAATAAATAAAAGCTGCTTAATACATACCACTCACAGGGCTGAAGGGATCTAAATGCCTTAAAAGAAGCATCCATTCCAGCAAAATCCCAAAACTTAACATCATAGTCATATCCTCCAGTCACCAAACGGGCACCTGAGGGATCCAGACCCAAAGCAGACACCTATTTAAAAAAATAATAATTAATTGGAGAAAAACAAGTTATATCTTTTATACCCTCCATTCCCACTCATAATTCCACTCAACCCATCCTAAAGGCATTAGAAACATCAAACAAATCAACAAATTGTTGTTACATTTTTTTTTTTTTTTGTAGTCCTACCCACCCTAGCACCCACCTGTGTGGTCAATTGCTACTTCTGAAAGGTAGAAACAGCATTTTCCTTTTTTTTTTTTTTTAAGAATTATTTAAGTTTTTTTCTTTCTCTCTTTATTTTTCTTTCATTTGACCAGAGAGGAACCGAGTAAGAGAGAGAGAGAGAGCGAGCTTGCAAGAAAACTTTCCAAACCTAAAGAAGCACTCAAAGATCCAGTCCCTGGATTTAATTTTTAAATTTACATAAAAGACTAAAAATTGATATGTAACTATTATGGGTGATGGTCTGAACTTTTCTGACTACCAAGAAATATTTTAAGCTTTTTATTTCAATATTTACTATATGAAATGTCAGGTCATATAAAAATAAGTCTCTTGTCCTAACTTGAGAAAGGCACAGACATTTTCATCTCTGATCTTTATGTTAAGATAATCAATTGGAGGAGACCAGCAAGTAGCATGGTGGTTAAGGTGCTCCCACATGACCAATCACGTTTCAAGTCCTGGACCTGGTGGCTTGCTTTCTCACTTTCTCTTTCTCTCTGTGTCTCTTTCTGGTCAAATTAAAATACATGAATGAATAAATAAAATTAAAAAGAAATAATTATTTTTAAAAAGATAATCAATTAGGAGGAGTGCCAGCAGGTGGCATAATGGTTTAGGTGCTAGATTCCTATATGGTCAACTGTAGTTCAAGTCCTGGATCTCATGGCTTGGAAATCATGCCAAGGAGGTCCATCCTGAGATGGCTACTGAAACTTGAGCTGTGAAATATTGCTTTCATTAACTAAAAATGAAGATTTTCTGCTGAGACTTCTCCCTCTAGAATCATTTCTAGTGGCCTCCATGTACTGAGTGTCTAGACAGGTCCAAGTGAATAGGATTCAAACATCTGAATATGATTAGGGTCAGAATATTCCTCAATTCCCACTGAATCTGATGCACAAAAGTGAAAAATGAAACGGAAGACAGATTGCAGATCCCCTCCTTCTGTATGCCTCTAAACACTCAGATTGAACTTCAACTATTAGGAAGAAATGCACCATCCATCAGATGACCAGAAATTATTGCAGGGTCACAAGAAATATGGGAAAGCAAGAAAATACCCCTTCACCAAGGGAAAAGAATAACTCCTCTTCACCCTCAGACAGTACAATGAAACTCACGGAAATGTCAGATAAAGAATTGAGAACGTTCATAGTGACGAAGCTAACAGAGGTGGAAGAGAGAGACAATGTACTGCAGGAGAGGCAGGAGAAAGGAGCTGATGAGTTCCAGGAGGTAAGGAAATTCTTACACAAGATCAGAAAGAGAAAATGCATGCTATAAAAAAGAATCAAATGGGCCTGTTAGAGATAAAGGCTATAATACCTGAAGTCAAAACTTCCCTTGAAAATATTAAAAGCAGACTAGATCATACAGAAAATAGAATCTCAGATGTAGAAGACAGAATGGCTGGCCTAGAAAAATCCATCACGAAGACTGAGAAAATTGCCCCCAAAAATGAAAATAATACATGAGAAATACTAGATACCATCAAACGTCCAAACATCCTGACAATTGGTACCCCAGAAGGCAAAGAGACTCATAAGGGCATTGATAATCTATTCCATAAAATCCTACAAGAAAACTTTTCAAACCTGGAGAAGCACTCAAAGATCCAGTCCCAAGAAATACAAAGGACCCCAAATAGAATCAACCTAAGAAGATTTTCTCCAAGACACATTATAGCCAGATTGACCAAAACCATAGACAAAGACAAGATACTAAGATTGGCAAGAGAAAAATGGCAAGTTACCTATGAAGGATATCCCATCAAGCTAACAGTGGACCTCTCACTGGAAACAATGCGATCGAGGAAAGAATGGGAAAATATATTCAAAGTGTTAAGGGAAAAACAATTTCAACCAAGAATATTGTATCCGGCAAGATTATCCATCATATGGGAAGAAAAGACAAGATCATTCTCAGTTAAACAAAACCTGAAAGAATTTACCAACACCAGACCAGCTCTCCAAGAAGTTCTGAATGGTGTGCTATACCAGGAAAATTAAATACAAACACACAGAAATAAGAGTTTAAAAACTAAGAAGATGGCCAACTTAATCATAGGGGCAAGTCTGGAGTTGAATACTATATGCCAGAATTTAATCAGGAAGATCAGACCACAAGAGAAGATAGACTAAGTACATGAGACTGAACTGGTGAAATAGAATTTTATGACTGTAGGCTAAAACATTGCTAATTTTCTTCTAGGCTTTGTTTTCCAGTTTTTAGGATTTTTGTCCTGACTTGAGCTGCTGAGAGGTTCATGTACCTACTATTTGAACAGAATCCTAACCTGTTTCCTGGCTTTAAGTTTGAAGCAAAGTTTCTTAGCATTTCTTTGATTTATTAAAGCTAAAACTCCTTTTCTTGAATGAAAAAATATACTAAAAAATACCTACTTAATGACCATAGTAAGCTATATAGCATCAGCTGGGTGCTAGCTTATAATATATTCATTCTACTCAGAGTTTCACACCTAAAGTCAGACATGTATTCACAGGTATGTATATATATCAGCTGAACTTGCTACTGAAAGCAGTTAGATTATTTAAGAAATTCTGTGAATCAATAAAATGAGGAGGGAAAACAGAATGGAAAACAACTGTAGACACCAGAGATAGTGTGGGAGGAGGGTGGCAAATGGTAGACAGTGAGAAATTGGGGGAAAAAAAAAAAAATATATATATATATATACACACATATATATCAATGAAACTAGAAATGGGAAATTATTGATGATAACATGTATAATTAAGCCATTATGCAGTATATTCTGGATGGGAAATCACATCTTGCATGCTGTGACTATGCTTGGTGAATAAATGTATATTAATTAATTTTAAAAAACTTTTTTTTTTTTTAAAGAAGGGTCAGGGCCCATTCAGGGACATAATTTTTTGTTTGGTGGTCTGGCTACCTCTGTTGCTTGGATAAATCTATAGACTCCTCCAGCTCTCAATAAATAGAAGTAATTTTATTTGTTCTTAACTACTCCCTCAGTTAGGAGAAATTGAAATCATGTGAGTGAAGCATTATCAGCAACTTGAAACAATGTACTAATACAATAAATGTCAGAGTCAATAAACCTTTTGGTGGGTGATTTCTTACTTTCCCACTCAATGTCTCCCTTGGGTGAGCACACACACCTTATGGCAAAACTTTTAAAAAAGATATTTTTATCTCTCTTTTTCTTGTAGTGCATTTTAGAAATTAGTCTATAATAAGGCAATTCAATTGATTAGAGAAAAAAAATTAAATCCAAATTATATGAAACCATGTAAACCCAGCCGTAAATGCATCTAAACTAAATGATAACAAAGCTTCCTTTTAAATACTAAGAGTTTAGGGTCAGCCCCACGGCCTGTGGTTAGGGGAGCCAAATTCCTCATAGCTGACTGAGCAGTGTGAATCCCATCCCTGGTGACTCCAAAAGTATGCCGTGTATATGGAAGTCCATGCCCCAAAATCCCAACAAGATGGAGAAATGGAAAAAGGATTACAGTGTGACCATACTCCATTAGGGTGCTTTCTCTCTTTCTCTGGCAAGTGTACACACTCAGGCAATTTTAAAAAGCTTTGAAATAAAATAACAACAAATCTTTTTATGAAAACATTTGCTTATTAAACAAATATTTTTATGGAAAATAAAAATTTTGTGAGAAGAATGACAGCTTTACATCTGTATCTACTAATTCTAATATGTGTCATTTCTGGGTCTATCTCTGTTGATGTTTTCCCTCTCATTGTGGGATGTATATTCTTGCTTCTTTGCTTGCTGGATACCTAGAAAAGGTAGTTTCACTGAAAAGTTAAGATAATTATATACCTTTATTTCATATGCATTTTAGTTCACTCAACTACCACTTTTTAATGGTTCTGCAATAAGACACAATGATTTCACTTACATCTCAAATATATATTATTCTTTAATAAATATAATGAATGAAACTATAATCTGAAAATAAATAGACCTATGCAATATAATCTCACAGTAATTCAATGATTCCTTAAAGTTCATTTCTTATCTCAACACTCATCTGAAAAATGAACAAATGCATGCCTTCTCATGATACAGAAATAAAGTAAGGGAAATGAGAAACTTTCCCACACCATAAAAAACAAAATTGTAATAGAGCTTCATTTCTTTCTTCCACTAACAATGTTCCTAAATCAAGAAAGAAGAGGGTTTTAAAGCCAACAATAACAATGACAGTAAATGCTCCTATTTTAAATGAAGAGCAATGGCTATTCTGACTGAACATGAAAGTAACTTTCTATTTTTTTAATATGCATTGCTTTTATGACATCAGTTAGCTGTATAATTAGTCTTAATACAAATGTATCTCATTAGCTCCCTTCTCCATGAGAGCCTTGCTATTGAGATAAAAGAACCAAATTTTTTTAACTTACTGTTTTTGTGCCATGCTTCAGTGTTATCTCATGTGAGTCAGGAATCTTTTGGACAGGATTCTGAAATACGAAAATTCCATAAGAACATGAGTAAAATGATACATTAATATACTGCGGGTAGGGTTGGGGCTACATAACGCAATCACAGGAAATAACAGCTTTTAAAAATTGCTGTTGGGATCAGCATTTCTTTCCATGGGGCACATGCACTTGTCAGAGAGACACAAATGGAGTGGGGGGAGGGAGAGATGAGAAAGCACCCCTCTGGAGGCATGGGCACACTGCAATCCCTTCTCTTCCTACCCTTCTTTAGATTTTCGTGGGCATGCACACACAGCATCCAGTGTGACCCTCAACCATCTGGGTCCAGGACTCAAACCAGGCAGTCAGCCATGTGAGATCCTGCCCACCAGCTGATCCAATACTTTGATGTTTAAGGTGAACAAATCATAGAATATTTTACACAAATTTTTTAAAATTTCATATTAAAAAATCAAAGAGAATCTATCAGACAGAAAAAACAATCATTACAACTTGTAACTGTCATTTTTTTAAGGTTTTTGCCATCGAATACATGTGCTCTCTAGAGAGACAGAGATAGATAGAGGGAAAGTAAGAAATCATCCGCCGAGAGGATGGCCATGCTGCAATCCCTTCTCCACCATTCTCTTCTCAGGACTTTGGGTATGCACACACACACACATGTATCCAGCACAGTTTTCAAGCCACTGCACCAGGCCTGAGTTTGAAGTTAACAGGTCCAAGACTTAAACTGAGGTCAGCCATGTGGGAATCCAGTGCCTTAACCAACACTCCTCCTGCTGGTTCATTTTTAAATGCTCTGATTAATTCTGATTGTTGATAAGTGTTAAACAAATATTTTCCCCCTTTTTTTTGTAATTGTGACAAGGCTTGTGCATGTGTCAGAAAGACAGAAAAAGTGAGAGAGGGAGAGAAAGAAAGTACCCCACAATGGGTGTGGCCACGCTACAGACCCCTCTCCTCCATTTTTCCAACCTGTCAGAATTTTGGACAGGCATGCATACACACCCAATGTGTTTTCCAATCTGCCAGGGTTGAGATTTGAGCCATAGTCAGCCATGTGGAACCTAGTTCCCTTAACCACTAGGCTATGGGGCCGGCAAATACTTTGTAAGACAATTCCCCTCATAGTAAATAAAAATAGAACCATAACTTACATTAAAACTTAGTTGTATCTTATTCATTTATAGTCTTAATATGCCAACAGAAGCTCACAAAGAGCAGATAATCATAAAATGAAGAAAATTATAATTTAGAACACCCTTACCACTTAAATATCAAAAATCACTTTTAGACATACTGTAACCCATATTTAAAATAGTCACTATAGCGAGTCAGAAGTAGCACAGCAGTAAAATGCAATGCTTTGCGAGACTGACTCACATAGGATGGTTCCACGTTCATGTCCAGAGACCTACCAGAGTATGCGAGGCACACAGGCAGAGTATGTGCCCATAATCTAGGCTGCATGAAATGGGAGGGTGGACTGAAGCACGTAGACCTTGTAAAGACTGTGGTATTTCTGTCTCTCTTTTTTTCTCTCTCACTCATGGAATAAATAAATAGGCCAAATAATAATAATGATAGACTTTCCTCTTTTTATATGCCCATAGGCATGCCTTAAAGTAATGTGTACTTAATTTACAGTAGACAATAAAATCTTCACAGGGTATCTATAAAACCCTAAACATTGAAAAAAAAAAAGTTGTTCAGAAATGTTACAAATAAACAAGGTCATTCACTGATTCACTGATGCAATAAGCAAGCATTTATTGAAGTGAGATCACACCAGATACTGATTAGCATTAGATAAAGCCTGTACTTATCCCCTCTCCCAAGAACCACATGGACAAAGGAGGAGACATCAGTGACTCTCATTCAATATAACAAATGTTATTATGGATGAGGTGTGGGCAGAAAATTGAGATGCGGTGAAGAGCAATGCATAAATCAGACATAAGAGGTCACAGATATCATCTGACTAAGAGGCTTTCACGTTTATTCAAATCTCCGTTATCTGGGACTGGCAAGTGGTGTGGTAGTTAAAGGCGCTGGACTCCCATATGGATGACCACAGTTCAAGTCCCAGACCAAGTGGCTTGCCTTATCACTTTCCCTCTCTCTCCCTCTGATCAAACTGGGAAATAATAATGAGAAGAAGAAAAAGAAAGAAAGAAAATTAAATAAAATAATTCTTAAAAAAAACCTCCATGGGAACCAGCAGTTAGTGTAATGGCTATGTCGCTGGACTCCCACGTAGTTGACCGCGGTTCGCGTCCCGGACCCGGTGGCTTAAAACTCACGCCGGGCGCGTGTGTGTGCGTGCCCAAGATCCCGAGAGGAGAATGGAGGAGAAGGGATTGCGGCGTGACCACCCCCCCTGGAGGGTGATTTCTCGCTTTCTGTCTCTCTGTCTCTGTCTGTCTGGCGAGCGCACGCGCCCTAGAGTGAAAATCTATCAGAAAAAAAAAAAAAAAAAAAACCTCCATTACCCAAGAGGAGGATAATCACACTAAAATTCTGTTCCCACTACAAATTCATGGATCATCTTGCAATTTACTTAAACATTTGGGATCAAACAGTTCTTTCCTTTTTTATCATCAATCTATCAATCTTTTTCCTGCAATGATTCCTTCCCTTCAACATATAAAGTTCTTCTTATATAAAAAAAAAAAAAAAAAAAAAACTATTTTCCCCTCACTTATTGCCAAATTACTATCTTTTCCTGTAAGGTCAAACTTTCTCAAACTATAGTTTCATTTAGCATCTCTATTTTCTTTCATTCTCTACCTCTACCATTTAGACATTTCTCAGTTTATTCCTAATATCTAGCACAGTTCTTGACATATAAGAAGCCCTCAGTGACTCTCTCTTTACATATGAATAAACTATAAATGCCCCTAGACTGATTTTCAAAATTTAACCTACACACCTGACCTTCAACAGGATGGAAACTACTTTTCTCCTCCATGTTGGAAGTGTTCTTTCCTGGAAAGAAACAGCCTAGACAAGACTGAAATGCCAGGATTCTTTTTTTTAATTATTTATTTAATGTTACTTATTCATCCATTTATTTTAATTTGACCAGAGAAAGACACATACAGAGAGAGAGAGAAGGAAAGTGAGAAAGCAAGCCACTAGGTCTGGGACTCGAATATTGGTCAGCCACGTAGGAGTGCTCAGCAGCTTAACCACCAGGCCACCTGCTGGTAACCTGAAAAGCCGGGATTCTTAAGTCTAGCTCTACTACTTATTAGCTTAGTCATGACCTCAGAAAAGTGTTTCTCTAGATTTCTTCCTTTGTGAACTTGGAAAATAGCACCTTCTCCATAGGTTATTCTGAAGTCAGTGATTTAAAGCTCTTAATACAGTCTGTAACATGGTATAGCTCAGGGAATAAAAACACTATTTTTTACAAGGCCTACCTCTATCTTTGGTCATATTATTTTAGTCTTTTTCCAGAGATCTCTTCCTCTTTCTTTACCAGGCAAATTCCTACTCATCCTTCAAGACTTAAATCAGATAGGACCTATTCCTGGAAGCATTTCTCAACATTTCAAACCCTTGGTTAAGTGATCTTTCTATCTATCTATCTTCCTTCCCACCACCACCTAACCAGACTGCAAAACATAAACTTCTCAAAAAGTATGTATCTATCTCTCATCTCTGGATTCCCTGTCCACAAAACAGCTGATATATAGCAAACACACATAAAAATTATAGAAATTAATAACTGGCCCAATGTTCACCTTGCTGATCACATGAATATTATAGTTTTTAATTTAGCCTCAAATTTTAGATTAATGGTTATGTCCACAAAGAAAGCACGTGTCATTACATCAGGTCAACCTGATGAGAGACAGGATAATTGAATATTTCCACACTTGATATAGCCAATGAGATAAACCATTGGACCTACCCACATTTGAGATAGTCAATAGGATGAAAACAATCAGTAGACTCAGTCAATGATCAACCTACTATAGATTGAAAAGTTACAATAGATTGGAAAGTAATTTCTGGGGCGCTTGGATTACTCTCTTTCTCTCTCCACTTAGGCCGGCTCCTACCTCTCGAGAGTATACTTTTGCTTTTGCTTAAAAGGCAATAATAATAATAATAAATTAAAAGTATTGTATAGGGGCTGGCAGGTGGTATGATGGTTAAGGGCACTGGACTCCCACATGGCCAACTATAGTTCGAGTCCTGGACCTGGTGGCTTGTTTCTTCACTTTCACTCTCTCTCTGTATGTCCTTCTCTGGTCAAATTAAAATAAATAAATAAATAAAGTTAAATAAAATAATCGTATTAAAAATTATTGTATCTTAGACTAAAAGCAGATTGAAAACTATAATTTAAAAAAATTGCAATTTTTGTTTTGGACTGTTTGCATAAGAGAAGTTACTGCAGCCCATTACCAACACAGATTAGTAAAGAAGGAAATTAGGAACCAAGAAGACACTGAACCAAAATAAAGAAACAGCTGAAGAGTTTATAGTTTAAGGTGAGCAGGTGGTGTAGTGGTTAGGGGTGCTGGACTCTCACATGGCTGACCACAGTTTGAGTCCCAGACCTGGTGGCTTGCTTTCTCACTTTCTCTCTCTCTCTCTCTCTCTGTCTCTTACTCTGGTCAAATTGAAAATAACTATAATGATAAAAACAAAGGAAAAACAAAATTTTTTTGGAGAGGTTTTTCGCTACAGGACACGTGCGCTCGCCAGACAGACAGAGAGAGACAGAGAGATAGAAAGCGAGAAATCACACCCCAGGGGGGATGGCCACGCCGCAATCCCTTTTCCTCCATTCTCCTCTCGGGATCTTGGGCACACACGCACACGCACCTGGCGTGAGTTTAAGCCGCTGGGTCCAGGACTTGAACCGCGGTCGACTACATGGGAGTCCAGCAACATAGCCATTACGCTAACTGCTGGTCCCAAGGAAATAATTTTTAAAAAAGAGTTTATAGTTAATTTCAAGACAAATATGTTACTGTATAGTTTGCTATATTGTGGACAGTGCTGCACATACATATTTCAGAGATATCAATATTCCAACAAAAATTCTGGACTACTCCTATGTTAAACTGTCAAAGACACTGCTCCCTTTGCAGCTTACAATATCTGCAAGCAATAAAAATCCTATGTAAGTGCTAGGTACTCTTGTAAGAAGGAGAACAGTTGAACTGTTTCGTTTGTTGAGAAATCTATTATACTGTGTCTCATTTCATAACTAATTCCTTCATCATCATTCAGAAAAATAGAAATGCTGTCACCGAAAAGGAGACATGAAAATTATTTCACTGAATTCAATGCAGAATATGCCTATATACAGTTTCTAACATTTAAAGAAAAAAAAAACTTACGAGAACACAGAACTCAGTATTTACATTAGGAGTGAATTAAATGTTTAAATAAATATTTATATTTAAAATCAAAGTTTTACTGGAAACCATGTAGGGTATAACACATAAAAAGCATATAATTGGTACAACTAAGGCATCTAAAATAGTAGCAATCCATCTTTTGGTAGCATGTCACTTGATGGTGACTGTTCTTTTTCCAAAACTTTTACTAATGACTTTTTGAAATATAGCTTAGTGTGAAATTTGCTGTAACAGTATTTTCAAGATTTTCCTGCCAAAGGACATCATAAACTACATGACTTCAATGGAGTAATTTATTACCAGAACCTATAACAAGAGCTACAGTCTTAATGGAAGAGGAAAAAACAGCACTTTTTCTTTTGAATTGGTTTTAAATACTAACCAAAGGATTATTTCCCAGGCTCTTTGGTCTGTCTCCAAAAACAACAATGATAACAAATACACATGGAATAATATGAGTAATTATACCAGACAAACATCTTTAACAGTGCTTTGAAAAGATCTGCAATCAAAAACAACTGGGATTGGGGCCAGCAGATGGCATGGCAGTTAAAGACGCTGGACTCCCACATGGCCAATGGCGGTTTGAGTCCTGGACTGGGTGGCTTGCTTTCTCACTTTCACTCTGTTTTTATATATATATTTTTTTCCTCTCTCTCTGTCTGATCAAACTGGAAAATAATAATAATAAATAAAGTTAAATAAAATAGTTATTTAAAAATAAACAATTGGGATTTATGGGATAAAGGCACATGTTTAAAAAAAGCTGCATGTGCATGCTACCATAAACCATAATAGAGTCTACAAAGGGGTCCCAAGTGGTGATATCATTGGTAGTAAATTGAAATGCAATGCTAGAAGTTGCATGGCCAACTGCAGATTTGGATCCCTGGGTTGGTTTGAAAACACAATGGGTGTGTTCCCAAGCTCCTGGGGAGCTGGGAAGCTAGAGAAAGGAGACTGTGGAATGAAAGATCTTGTTGAAGGTGTTTCTTTCTCTCTCTGTCTCTGTCTCTCCCTCCCTCTCTGTGTGTACATGTGCTGCCATGAATAAACTAAATGAACTCTTTTAAAAAGTCTACCCAGTAATAAAGGTTTGCCACAAAGTTGCTGGAAACTGAGAGACTAAGTATTGCCAAAAAGGAGCTTGCAAATGAGTGTTATTTCCTCCCAGAAATCACTTAGGTTATAGTTAGCAGAGAGGATAACCAGAATTAGTATTTTCTAGAGTAACTACGGAGATTCAACAAGACTAACTTAACATTTATTCATTCACTCAGTAATCATACATTTACTTAACATTTACTTTTTCCTTCACGCTACATACCAGGTACAGCAGTCAAAGATGAAACACCAATTATAAAGACTGTTCACAAGGAACTGTCAGCCCAGTAAAGTAAAACAGATGGTAAACAAACAGGCCAATGAAAATGTTTCAGAAGCTATGACAGACAGATATACAGGATTCAGTGCTCAATTCCATTCTGCCTGAGGATACAGGGAGTGCTTAGAAAAGACCTTTATGAGATGTCTTCAGAAAAATGAATAGACGTTCTGCTGGTGAATGTAGAGGATATCTACTAGAGAATAACATGAATCTTGACACTTTCTGGACTTTAAGATGAGGGAAATGTAAATTAAAACTACACTAAGACAGGACTACACGCTTATTAGAATGGCTAAATTTACTTATTAAATTTTCATTATTCATTTTCATTTATTTATTATTTTTTGGTTTGACCAGAGAGAGAGAGAGGGAAAGTGAGAAAGCTACCAGGTCCAGAACTTGAACCACAGTTGGCCATGTGGTAGTCCAGTACCTTAACCATCATGCTACAGGTCGACCCCTAAATTCATATATATTGCTGGTGAGAGTATAAAACGTGGTCCACAGAATGAGTCTTTGTTATTGGTCTTTATCTTTAACTGTAATATCTGGTATGTGATATGTAAGTAAACAGTAAATACTTGTTACGTGAATGTACTATTAGTGAGTGAATGAATAAATTAACTAATGTTAAATCAGTCTTATCAGATCTCCATAGTTATACTAGGACAGATTAATTATGGTTGCCTGTGGTCCTGTACTGATAAATATAACCTAAATCATTAAGAAAAAGTTTATTGGTTACTAATAAATTTAAACTTACATTTATTTAGTGTACAATCCAGAAATTTTACTTCTAGAAATCAACCTACGAGAAATAAAAACGTATCGACAAAAAGACTATACAGGAGTGTCCACAGCAGCTTTCTTCATTCATAATATCCAAAAAAATAGAATAATACATTTGTCTACCAAAATGTGAATAGAAGACCAGCAGGTGTGGTGGTTAAGGCACTGGATCTGAGAGTACGTATGCCCAAGATCCCAAGAGGAGAACGGAGGAGAACAGATTACAGTGTGGCCATCCCCTGGGTGGGGGTGGAGGCTAGGAGGTTGGAGTAGGGAGGATTTCTCACTTTCTCCAGCAAGCACTGGTGCCCTATGGCAAAAACCTAAAAAAAAAAAAAAAAGGTGAACAGAAATATGTCAGGACAGCTTCATAAATAGACTATAGACTACTCAGTAATAAAAATGAATTTACTAACACAAGAAACAACATGAACAAGTCTCAAAAATAGGTCAAACCCAATGGTAGGTTCCATTTATATGAAATTCTAGAAGGGACACTCTTAATCTATAATGTTGGCCTGGGGCTAAGGGATTCAGTGAAAGAAAAGGTGGATTGATGGCAAGGTGGCTTGAAAGCAAAGAACTATTTTTAGAAATGCTCTAAATATTTTTCCTTTTTAAAATTTGCCAGAGGGTACATCAGCTTACCAGATACAGAGAGAATAAGACACAAGAAGAGGGAGAAAGTATACCCCAATATGGCATGGTCATGCCACAATCTCTTTTCCTCCATTTATCCACCCTGTCTGGATTTGGGGCATACAGACACATGCACTGGGCGTTTTTCAAGCTGCCAGAGCCAGGATTCAAGCCACAAAGTCAGCCATGTGACAGTGGGCTCTCTTAACCACTAGGCCATAGGACCAGCCCTCTAAGTCTTATGGTGGTTACAATGACTCAGCTACATGCATCTATCAAAACTTTATAACCTAGGGACCAGCAGTTAGCATAATGGCTATGTCGCTGGACTCCCACGTAGTCGATCACGGTTCCCGGACCCTGTGGCTTAAACTCACGCCGGGCACGTGTGCATGTGTGCCCAAGATCCCGAGAGGAGAATGGAGGAGAAGGGACTGTGGCATGGCCATCCCCGCTGGGGGGTGATTTCTTGCTTTCTGTCTCTGTCTCTCTGTTTGTCTGGTGAGCGCACGCGCCCTATAGCAAAAACCTCTCCAAAAAAAAAAAAAAAACTTTATAACCTATACATTTAAAAATGGTTGCACAGAGGGCCAGAGGGTAGTGCAGCAATAACAACAACACACTGTGGTCTAGTTTAGGTCTGGAGACCTCCTTGAGTACGCCAGGCATGTGCAGGCCCATGATCTAAAACTGGCTGAAGCTGGGGGCAGATCACAGCAAAACCCTGTTAGGGATGCTATATCTCTGTCTCTCTCACGCATCCTCATGAAAGAAATAAATATACATGTAAAAAAAAAATTGCCAAGTCTCAGTGCAATTAGTAGTGTACTAAACTACAATGCTGAAAGACATGACCAACGGTGGGTTTAGATCCCCCAGTCTGACTGGCCCAAAACATGCCAGGCACATGCACATGTGTCAAAAATCCTGACAAGTTGTGGGGGAGGAGGCGGGGGTTGGGGAAACAAGAGCCCAGTATAGTGGAAACAGTCAAGAATTTTCTCTCTCACTCTCTCATGTGCATGTACTCTTTATCATGAATAAAATTAAACTTAAAAAAAGATTGCGTATAATTACTGTGCATTATACCTCAGTATAAATTATTTTTAAAGTTTAAAAAGAAAGAAGAAAACCTGATAGAATTAGTTTTGACTGTGAGTTGCAGAAAACCCACAAAAGCGTCAGCACTGGTACATATCTCGAAGATCACCAAGACTCCAGCTTTCTGTCGTCATAAAAACTGAACCTAGTTAACTCCCAGAAACCTTGAGTGATAACAACAAGAAATGTCTGTTATTTTATACACTAGTAGATAACTATAATATTGACCAACTCACTAACAATTAGTAGTAAAAGTTACTATCACTGATCAAGTACCTACTATATCTCAGGTCCTGTACAAAATGTTTTTTGCATTAATCCTCATGCAATCCTGTATGTACACATGACTACATCCATTTTCACATTCTACTCAGCAATTATTGAGCACATATTCAACATGAAAACTGTTTGATACAGGAGTAATAAATCCCACCTCCTGTATTCAAGTCACACTATAATTAAAGGAGCTAAACCTGAGCTGAGCATTTACATGAGAGAAAGAGTTCACCAAGAGTGCAGGTGAGAGGGAACACGTACAAGGGGAGAAGGGCACGGTTCAGCCAGAAGTGCAGGAAATGTGGACATGCTCTCCTATGGTGAGGGTGACCATATCTGCCAACCAGTCGTAATAGTCCTGTCTCTCTCAAAAGTGGCCTGATTTGACCAATAAATTATAAAATCATTCAATGTATGACTAGAGTACAGGCACTCAGGAGTAAGAGCACTTGAAGGAAGAATGGGCCCAAACACCAAAGTATGCTCCGCCTTCTGCAGGTTACAATCCCAATACCTAGATCTCAGGAAACTTTCCTCAAAACATAGTCCTTAAAAGATGCTTCAGAGATACAGCTTTTCCCCAGAGTTGTACATTTGACTGCCAGCAAGAACTTAGGGCCCCATTTCTACCCATACCAGAACATAAGATCCAGAGTATTGAAATGTACTACAAATATGTTCAGGTTTCAAATAAAAATTACACATCATACGAAGATCCAAGAAGATTTCGCCTTGATTAGGATCAGCTGGTGGCATTGTAGTTAAGGTGCTGGATCCCACATGCCAACTGCACAGTTAAAGTCAAGTCTCACCCAGTAGCTTGAAAAACATGCTGGAAGCACATGTATGTGTGCCCAAAACTGGCATGACCATTTCCCCTTGAAGGCGGTGTTTTCTCACTTTTTCTTTCTTTCTATCACTCTTGCTCTTGTTCTCACTCTGCCTCCAGCTAGCACGTGTCGATAGCAAATTGAAAAAAAGAAAAAAAAAAAAAAGCTACAGACACTAATACTGAGAAGAGAGAGATGTTCGAATTATCTGACAATGATTTTAAAGCAGCCATGATAAAAACACTTCAGTGAGCAATTACAAATATATGTTAGTGAAAAGAATAATGAGAAAGTCTCAGCAAAGAAACAGAATATATAAAAAGAGGGTCAAATGGAAAATTCATACTTGAAAAATACAGTCACAGAAACATAAAGCTCAATGGTAGGCTAAGCAGCAAAATGGAGAGGACAGAGAATCAGTAAACTAGTAGTCAGAAAAACTGAAATTACCAATCTCAACAACAGAAGGAAAACAGCCTCAACCCACCGGGGGAAAAAAATGAATGAACCAATAATCAAAGAGTCAGAAATCTGTGAGGCTATGACAAAAGATCTAGCTCTCCTGTCATCAAGCCTCTGAAGAAGAGAATAAAAGGTGCATGGCTGAAAAAAGCACTCCAAGAAACAATGCTAAAAATTTCCCAAACATGTCAAGAAAACTAATCTGACAGATTCAAGAGGCTTAGTAAAAACCCAAAAAGGATAAACAAAGAAATTCAAACCATGACACACCATAGCTAAACTTCTCAAAGAACAAAATCTTAATAGAAGCAGAAAAAAATTATCATTATCAATAAGAAATAGTAATTTAAAAGACAGTAAATTATTCACAAGAAAGCACAGAGACCAGAAGGAAGTAGTACAGGATATTTGGAGTACAAAAAGAAAAGAACATCAATTCTTTATAGAATCAGTTCTTAAAACAGTGAAAATACCCTTCAAGAAAAAAAAATCAAGAAACTTTCAGATGACAAAAGAGTAAGAGAACCTATCACAGCAGACTTACTCAAAAAGAATAGTTAAAAGATGTTTTCTGAACAAAAAGAAAAAGATAAAAGAAGCAACCTGAGAGAACCAGCAGTTAGCGTAATGGCTATGTTGCTGGACTCCCATGTAGTCGACTGCGGTTCGTGTCCCGGACCCGGTGGCTTAAAACTCACGCCGGGCGCATGTGCGTGCGTGCCCAAGATCCCAAGAGGAGAATGGAGGAAAAGGGATTGCAGCGTGACCATCCCCTCTGGGGGGTGATTTCTCGCTTTCTGTCTCTATGTCTCTCTCTGTCTGTCTGGCGAGCGCACGCGCCCTATAGCAAAAACCTCTCAAAAAAAATAAAATAAAATAAAATAAAAGAAGCAACCTGAAAACATCAGAAAGGAGGAAAGAACACAATAAGCAATAATGTCAGTAAATACAATAGGATTTCCTCCTCTACTTGAATTTTCAAAATTATGTTTGATGGGACCAGTAGGTGGCGTGGTGGTTAAAACACTGGACACTCCCACATGGCCAACCATGGTTCGAGTAGCAGACCTGGTGTCTTGCTTTCTCTCTCTCTCTGTCTCTCTGGTCAAATTAAAATGAATGAACAAATAAAATTAAATAAATAATTCTTTAATAAAAATTGTTTGACAGTTGAAGCATAAATTGTGAAACTCTGACGTGGGTCTAACTATATGCAGAAGAAATATTTAAGATAATTTTGGGGGACCAGCAGTTAGTGTAATGGCTATGTCGCTGGACTCCCATGTAGTCGACCGCAGTTCGCGTCCCGGACCCCGTGGCTTAAACTCATGCTGGGCGCCTGTGCGTACGTGCCCAAGATCCCAAGAGGAGAACAGAGTAGAAGGGATTGCAGAATGGCCAGCCCCCCCCAGGGGGTGATTTCTCATTTTCTATCTCTTTGTCTCTCTCTATCTTTCTGGCGAGCGCACACGCCCTATAGCAAAAACCTCTAAAGAAGAAAGAAAAAAAAAAAGACAATTTTGGAAAGAATGATGAAAATGGAGAGAATAAAGGTATGTGAACAGATGCAGTTTCTATATTCGCTCAAACAAATAATACTGGCAACACACACACACACACACACACAAATGATTTTGACAAAGAAGCCTAAGAATATTCAATAAGGAAAGTATAATCTTTTCAATACATGGCATTAAGAAAACAGGAAATTCACATACAAGAGAATAAAGTAGACCCTTATTTACACTGTATAAAAAGTTAACCAGTAGATGGCATAATGGTTATATCACTGGACTCCCAAGTAGTCAACCATGGTTCGAGTCTCAAACCTTATGACATAAACTCATGCTGGGTGCATATGCATGCATGCCCAAGATCCAGAGAGAAAAATGGAGGAGAGGGATTGCAGCGTAGCCATCCACTTGCGGGGAGTGATTTCTTCCTTTCTGTCTGTCTTTCTCTGTCTCTCCAATGAGTGCCCACACCCTATAGCAAAAATCCTCTTAAAAAAAAAAATAGAATTATTATAATACCCATCAAGTTTACTTCTGGGTACACATCCAAAAGAATTGAGACCAGGTCTTGAAGAGTTATTTGAACACCCATTTTCACAGCAGCATTAGTCATAATAAACAAAAACTAAAAGAAAATCAAGAGTCCATCAATGGGTGAATTTAACAACAAAATGTAATATATACATACGATCCAACATTATTCAGCCTTAAAAAGAAAAGAAGTTCTGACCCATACTGCAACATGGATAGACCCTGAGGACATTATGCTGAGTTATATAAGTCAGCCACAAAAAAATATATATATATTGTTTGGTTCCACTTACATGCAGAATCTAGAGTACCTAAATTCATAGAGACAAAAAGTTAAATAGTGGCTGATAGGGGCTGAGGAAGGGGGTGCAAAAGGGAGTTAATGGGTACAGAGTTTTAGTTGGGGGGGGTTGTTTGTTTGTTTTATAAGGTTTTTTTGCCATAGGGTATGTGCACTTGCCAGAGACAGAAAGCCAGCCAGAGGGAAAGTGAGAAATAATCCCCCAGGGGAAATGGTCATACCGTAATCCCTCTTTTCCATTCTCCTGGGACTTGGGGCATGCACACACACATGCTCAGTGTGATTTTTCAAGCCACTGAGTCCAGGATTAGAGCCATGGTGGGCTATGTGGGAGTCCAGTGTCTCAACCACCATGCTACATGCTACCTGCTGGGCCCCAGAGTTTCAATTTTGCAAGATGGAAGATTTCTGGAGACTAATTGTGCAATATAAATATACTTAATACTTAAGAGTACACCTAAAAATGGTTAAAATGGTAAATTTTATGTGACATATTTAGCACAATTCATAATTTTTGTTATATTTATTCACATAAACAAAAAACTTTTAAAGATGCGTAATTTTAATTCCAAATACTTCTAAGTGCTCTAATAATAAAGTTTCAAAACAAATCATTTATCAAATATTAAAAACCTTCCTCTAAAAAAGAGGTTATATATCTAAAATATTGTAGGAAGGAAAGACAATTTCCTAGGTAGTTCTCACAACTGGTTCCAATCCTCCAATTAGTAGTATTCCCAAGCCACCTATCTCTAAATTACCTAAAAACCATTTGCCCTATTGCAAGCTGCAATCTTAGAGCATAGTTCCCCGTAACATGTCTTAAGAATATACTGTTAAGTAACTTACACAACTGGGACCAGCAGTTAGCGTAATGGCTATGTCGTTGGACTCCCATGTAGTCAAACACAGTTTGAGTCCCAGACCCGGTGGCTTAAACTCGCGCCAGGCGCGTGTGCGTGCATGCCCAAGATCCCGAGAGGAGAATGGAGGAGAATGGGGTGAGGTGTGGCCATTCCCCTGGGGGGTGATTTCTCGCTTTCTCTCTCTCTGTCTCTCTCAGTCTTTCTGGCGAACGCACACGCCCTATAGCAAAAACCTCTTCAAAAAAAAAAAAAGTAACTTACACAACTTAACTTGTATAAGGCTGAAACACTAAAAAAAAATTGTTTTAATTTTTAAAAATGAATTATACATTTTAGGATAAATATATTACCTTTCAAAAATTGTATGACATGGGGCTGACAGGCGGCATGGTGGTTAAGGGCACTTGACTCCCTCATGGCCAACCACAGTTTGAGTCCTGGATCTGGCAGCTTGCTTTCTCATTTTTTTCTCTCTTTCTCTCACTCTGTCCCTCTCTAGTCAAATTTTAATTAATTAAATAATTCTTAAATGCATGACATCATCAATAAACACAAAAATGACTTCTTTTATGTTTATATGTCATACCACAAAGGCAGGTAAACGGCCAGCAAAATCTGTACCAAATGATACGCTTAATTTTCGAAAGCTGCCATGAACATATATGCCTTATAAATTCATAAGACTATAATTCTGTATTTCAGCTCTTATTCTTAATTTATAAGTCCAAAGTCCTGGAATCTAGATAAGACTCTGAGATTAATTATACCCATACCTTGCTGTGGCTGCAGCTGCTAATGCTGCCTTTTTTTTTTTGTGAATGGCCAGTGAGAAAGAGACACACAGAGAGAAAGAGAAAGCACTCCCTAATGGCGTAGCTACACCACAATCCTTTTACCTCCATTTCTCCATCCTGTCAAGATCTGTGGCACACATGCAGATGTACCCTGTGCACATTTGTTCTGTTTTTCTCTAGGCCCTGGTCTCCAAACTGCAGTTAGCCATAAGGGATCCACCTCTTTACACACAGCACTTCACTGGACAACAGGGCCAGCCCTTCACTTGTAACTTTCTGTAAGTCATCTAATTGCACAGAACCTCAGCTTTTTCCATTGTAAACTGAGAGAGATGATATAAACCATAACTTCTATGATGATGTGACTTATCTCAAACTTGGTCACATATAGAAGTGTATACACTGTCTGTGTTAACTGGCAAGTCCTTCCCTTACTTCCACCTGCTCCACTTTTCCTCACATTGCTTGCCATGACAATATTATTCTTCCTAGGTCATTTTTCATCAAAAACCTTCCATGGTTTTCCACTGTCTTTAGCAGCAATCAATAACTATTCACAACATCCACAGTCGGTTGCTTTAGAAAGTTTTTTTTTCTTTTATTTTAAATTATTTAATTTTTTTTTTACTTACTTAATTTTGTTATTTATTTATTTATTTACATTCATTCACTGTACATCATTACAGCATACAAAATGAGATTTTCCATCCAGAGTACACTGTATATTATCTCAGTGAAGCACATCAACAAACATGTTATTGTCAACAAACAATTTTCCATTTCTTGTTTCCTGTATGTTTTGCTTTTTTACCCCATCCTTGTTTCCCTATCTTTTACTCTCTGCCATCTCCCACTCTCCTCCCACACTGTCCTGGTATCTATGTTTACTTTCTATACTGTTTTCCCCCCACATTTTATTAAATTACCTTAATTAATCTAAATGTTTCATAGCAAACGCATCTGATATATACATTTCCTTGAACACAAGTCTAACTTTAGGCATCATATAAAGTAGCTCCTAGCTGGGGTTGTATATCTTACTGCAGTCATTAAATAGTTTTTTTTTAACTTTTTTTTGTAACTTAATTTA
>NW_006160001.1:3104108-3120554 GCF_000334495.1 Tupaia belangeri chinensis
CTGGTAGAGCACTCCCTTGAGAACTTCTTGGAGATCTGGTCTGGTATTGGTAAATTCTTTTAGGTTTTGTTTATCTGAGAATGTTCTTGTCTTTTCTTCTCATGTGAAGGATAATCTTGCTGGATACAGTATTCTTGGTTGAAATTGCTTTTTCCTTAAAACTTCAAATATATTTTCCCATTCTTTCCTTGCTCACATTGTTTCCGATGAGAGATCTGCTGTTAGCCGGATGGGATGTCCTTTGTAGGTAACTTGATGTTTTTCTCTTGCCAATCTTAGTATCTTGTCTTTGTGGCTTTGGTAAACCTGGCTATAATGTGTCTTGGAGAAGATCTTCTTGGGTTGATTCTATTTGGGGTCTTCTGTATTTCTTGCGACTGGATCTTTGAATGCCTCTCTAGGTTGGAAAGTTTTCTTGCAGGATTTCATGGAATAGATTATCAATGCCCTTATGGGTTTCTTCACCTTCTGGAATGCCAATTATCCAGATGGTTGGACGTTTGATGGTATCTAGTACTTCTCACATATTATTCTCAAATTTTGGGGCTATTTTTTCAGTCTTCATGGTAGATTTTTCTAGGCTAGCAATTTTCTCTTCTACGTCTGAGATTCTATTTTCTGTATGATCTAGTCTGCTTTTAATACTTTCAAGAGAGATTTTGATTTCCTGCATTATAGACTTCATTTCTAACAGTTCCGTTTGATTCTTTTGTAAAGTGTGTAATTCCTCTTTTAGATCTTGCAAGAATTTCCTCACCTCCTGTAACTCATCAACTTCTTTCTTTCTCTTTAGCAGTTCATTGTCTCTCTTCTCTTCCACCTCTGTTAGCTTTGCCATTATGAATGCTCTAAATTCTTTATCAGACATTTCCATGATTTTCACCGAACTGCTTGTGGATGAGAAGAGTTATTCTTTTCCCTTGGAGGAGAGGTATTTTCTTGCTTTCCCATATTTCTTGTGGTCCTGCGGTGATTTCTTGTCATCTGATTGATGGTGTGTTTCTTTCTAATTCTTGAAGTTCAATCACGCAAGCTTGCTTCCTGGAGGCTGAATTATCAGTAGAAAATCTTCATTTCTCTGGTGCCCTGAAATACCTAGTTCGCAGGAGCCATGAGGAATCTTCTTCTGAAGGCCTCGCCTCTCCCGCCCAGTTTGCAGGAGCCATGAGGAATCTTCTTTAGAAAGTTTTCTACAGCATTTGACTAAAATATTTTTCAAGGTTAATTTAAACAAAATTAATGGTTAAGTTTCTTATATGATTAGAGAGCAGATAATTTGTTATCAAATACTGATCTCTCAAAGACAATGTTCCTATCATTTACAGTGGTAATTTGTTTCTCATTTATGGCTTTTTTTTTTCCAGAGAGATTTTTAGGGACTAGCAGTTGGTGTAATGGCTATGTTGCTGGACTCCCATGCAGTCGACCACAGTTTGAGTCCTGGACCCAGTGGCTTAAACTCACACCGGGTGCATGTGCACACGTGCCCAAGATCACAAGAGGAGAATGGAGAAGGGATTGTGGCATGGCGTGATTTCTCACTTTCTGTCTCTCTGTCTCTGTCTTTCTGGTGAGCACATGCACCCTATAGCAAAAACCTCTCAAAAAAAAGAAAAGAGAGAGAGAGAGAGAGATTTTTGGTAGAGGGCACATGAGCTCTCTGGAGAGAGAGAGAGAGTCCACTTTTTAAAGAAGGCCTCCAAGAGATCTGAATGCACATTAAAGACTGACAGGCAAAGGTTTCAAGAGATAGTTGCTCTGCTACAACACAATTTCAGCAACACTATTATACCTTGATAGCATACTGCCTAAGCTACATTTTGCATCTTAAGATAATTTCTATACTCTAAGAAATTTGACTAGAAAATGTTGGAATCTTACTTAGCTAAACTCTTATATTACAATTCAATTTTCTAAAACTGATAGGTAACAAAATATTTTACTTTCAATTCTTTCGACCATTCACTTAATAAAAACTCAAACAGGTTGAGTATCCCTGGTCTGAAACGTTTGGAATCAGTAATGTTTCATATTTCGGGGCATTTTTGGATTTGGGGATATCTGTATACACATGATGAGGAAAAAAAATCATAAAATTGCTTTAAAAAAAAAGAAAAGTCAGATAATGGTAAGTTCCATACAGCAGCGACAGGAAAAACAGTAGGATGGGCAAAGGGCACTTATATGAGGCAGTCAGAAAAGGTAACACTTAAAAATAAATAAATAGATAAGAAAGAAACGGTAACACTTAAGCAAAGATCTGAACAAAATGAGGAAGTCACATGAACCTCTGGGTATTACACCACATAGAGAAGAGAAAATAGAAAGGCTCTCCTGAGAGTAAGAATAGTTGTTCAAAGAAAAGCAGAAAGATCAGCATGACTAGAGAAGAGCAAGATGGGGAGTAGAAGAGGATGAAATCAGAGAGATTTGCAGAGGCCAAGTCATTAGTGCCTCAGGGACCAAGGCAAGGAGCTTGGGTTTCTTAACCACCTGCTAAGAAGAAACTTGAGGGTTTTTTAAAGTTTGGAGAATAATAATGTTCAGAGAACTAAATCTCATTTCACCTTACAAAATAAAACTTATATTCTGAAGAATCTATCCTTAAAATTCCTGCTACTGAGTCTTGTCCTATGTAGGAATCTTGTTACTTACCTAAATAGTTTTAAGATAAGAAATTTTAAATATTTTGTTACAATATCATCAAAGCATAAAAGAATATAAATGATTTTTCTGCATTATTCTTCAAAAATAAGCAATTACTCCAGTATTAATCTTAATCTCAACCTCATTTGTTCAAATTAGTAGAAGACATTACTTATAAAAATTTCTTTATCTTCCTTCCACTGTAGGCAATACAGATGGAAAGAAATGGATTCTTGCCAAAATGCCCTATTGCCCCCTAGTGTTTATTCTGAAGAGCAAACCCATTCACACAGCAGTTTGGAAATACTAAAGAGCATGATCATTGGATTTTGGAACAGAGGTTCTAGCATCCTCTGCTGACAAAATCTTGCAGGTGTAATTAAGTTGCTCTGTTTTTAAAGAACATTAGTTCTCCTCTGAAGTTAAAATAAGTAAGTTTCCTCACACTGTCCTTAAAAACTTTTCTTCCCAGGCAGCTTCAATGTAATAAAAACTGATGGGGCTGAATGATGATGAGTGGTAAAACACAGTACTATGCAAGGCAGGATGACATGGGAAAGCTGACGGTTTCCATCCAAAGATCTCCTGAGTGTGCAACACACATGTCCATCATTCAGGCTGTCTGAAACTAGGCACTAGGACCCTGTTGGTGGTACTATCTCCCTCTCTGTCTTTCTCTCTGTGTGTCTTTCACTCATGGAAGAAGGCCATAATGAAGGACCAAACTTCTTCATTAAATTAATTGATGGTTAAGGCATTGGACACTTCCACATGGTCAACCAAGGTTTGAGTTCTGGAACTGGTGGCTTATTTTCTCACTTTCCCTTTCTCTGTGTGTGTGTCTCTCTCCCTGGTCAAATTAAAATAAATGAATAAATTTTAAAATTTTTAAAGAAAGAAATTAATTGGTCGGAACCAGCAAATAGCATGGTGATTAAGGTGCTGGACTCCCACATGGCCGACCACATTTTGAGTCCCAGACCTGGAGGCTTGCTTTCCTACTTTTCCACCCTCTCTTTCTGTCTCTTTCTGGTCAAATTTAACAATTAATAATTATGATCATAAATAAAATAAAATAATTTTTTAAAAAATTAATTGGTCATTAATCAAATATTAGTAATGATGATGAAACAATAAATCCCAGCAATTTTGAGTGCTTATAAATGTGCCAATCACTAGGTTACATGTTTACACAAATCACTGTGCTATCAACTCTTGAGAACTAAAAGAGAGTTTTTCTACTTTTTAATGCATGAGAGAAAGAGACTGACTGATACAGGTGGTTGGTAATGACTAAGGCCAAGTGGATAGAAGCCTCGGACCAGAGGACAGAGAAGCATAGTGGTAGCCCAAACTTGGGACTCCACCACAGAACATGCCAGCCTGGGAGTCAGATGAAGTTCATGGGAAACAGGTGCTCACAACTAAGAAGTCACTGTTACAACGAGCCTTTAATTAGTCATTAAAAATACAATTTTTTATCTTCTGTACAAATGGGAAACAGGACAATAATGATAAAGAAACTCCTCAGTAATTCCGAAGTCTCAATTTAATTGTTACAACCTTCCTAACATTTGAGAAAACACTAGAGTAATGGAAACAATTCAACAATTATTTTTTATCTCTTTTTTACCCTCCTCATCTTAATGTTTATTTACTTATTCAGTTCCAAGTGAGACAATAAACCTTCAAATATTTAATATTCTGAATATGTAACAACTGATGTAGACTTTGACAAAGTTCAGGAATTGCAGCATGTCATTTTCACTTGCACTCTATTTGAAAAATGATGTTATAGGAACCAGCAGTTGGTGTAATGGCTACGTCACTAGACTCCCAGGTAGTTCACCACAGTTCGAGTCCTGAACCAGGTGGCTTAAACTAACGCCAGGCGCGTGTGCATGCGTGCCCAAGATCCTGAGAGGAGAATGGAGAAGAAGGGATTGCGATGTGGCCACCCCCCTGGGGTGTGATTTCTCGCTTTCTGTCTCCCTGTCTTTCTGGTGAGCGCACAAGCCCTATAGCAAAAAACTCTCAAAAAAAGAAAAGAAAAATGATGTCATAAACATGGAAGACAAATAGAATGAAATAAAGAATGAGTAAAAAGCAAGTGTCTCATCAAAACAAATCATGATACACATTAATATTTCTTTTTTTAGAATTATTTATTTAATTTTATTTATCATTATCATTTAATTTGCTTCAGGGTACACACACTCTCCAGAGAGAAACGGAGAGAGGGAAAGTGAGAAATCAAGCCTTCAGGTCCAGGACTCGAACCAGTTAGCCATGTGGGAGTCCAGTGCCTCAACCACCACACAACCTGATAGCCCTCAAAAAATCAACTTTTTTAAATAATTATTTTATCTAACATTTATTCATTCATTCCTTTTTATTGGACCAGAGGGAGATAGAGCACTGAAGAGAGGGAAAGTGAGAAAGCAAGACGCCAACTTTGGGTCTGTAACCACAGTCAACTCTGTGGGAGTTCAGCATCCTTAACCACCACGCCACCTGCTGGCCCAAAATATCATTTTTAAAAAATACTGTGACTGGGGCCAGCAGGTGACATCATGGTTAAGGCAGTGGTTTCCTACATGGCTAACCACAGTTCAAGTCCTGGATCTGCCAGCTTGAAAATCACACCAGGCGCATCTGTGCATGTGTGCCCAAAATTCTGAGAAGAGGAAAAGGGACTGGGGCGTTCCCTTCTAGAGGTTGATTCCTCTCTCTGTCTCTATCTCTTTCTGGCAAGCACATGCGCCCTAAGGCAAAAAACAAAAAAAAGTATTATGACCGGTAGGAGGTACAAGGAACTATGAATGATGGAAATCTGTGCCTTATTTAAGGTACTGGTTACACAAGACGTATATAGTTGTCAAAACTCATCAAACTGAACCCTAAAGATCTGGGCAATTACTACATTAAATTACACCTCGATAAAAACAATCTTTTCAATCTTTTTTTTTTTTTTTAAGTATTTTGATTGGGCCAGCAGTGGTGTGGTGGTTAAGCCAGCTGGATCTCACATGGCTGATTGTGCTGTTCGAGTCCCAGACCCAGCAGCTTGAAAAACATGCCAGACGGGACCAGCAGTTAGCGTAATGGCTATGTCGCTGGAGTCCCACATAGTCTACCATGGTTCAAGTCCCAGATCCGGTGGTTTCAACTCATGCCAGGCACGTGTGCGTGCGTGCCCAAGATCCCAAGAGGAGAGTGGAGGAGGAGGGATGGCAGCGTGGCCATACCCCCTGGGGGGTGATTTCTCGTTGTCTTTCTGTCTCTCTCTGTCTTTCTGGCAAATGCACGCATCCGATAGCAAAAATCTCTCAAAAAAAAAAAGAAATACACACCAGACATGTATGCATGTGTGCCCAAAATACCCAAAGGAGAATAGAGAAGGGATTGTGGTGTAGCCATCTACCCTCAAAGGATGATCTCTCATGTTCATTCTCTCTCTCTCTCTCTCTCTCTCTCTGTGTGTGTGTGTGTGTGTGTGTGTGTGTGTGTGTGTCTTGCAAACACAAGCACCCTATAGCAAAACTAGGGGAAAAAAAAAAGTATTTTGAGATTTTTTTTTTTTTTTTGGCCAGAGGGCATGTGTGCTTCCTAAAAGGAAACAGAGTGGGAAAGTGAGAAAGTACCTCCTCCATGGAGAATGGTTACACCTCAATCCATTCTCCTCTATTTCTCTCCCCTTTCTGGATTTTGGGCACGTATGTACACACATGTGCCTGGAGTATTTTTCAAGTCACTGCACCCAGGACTGAAAGCACATAGTTGGCCATGAGGGATCCAATCACCTTAACTATCACACCACGGGCTGCCGCTTGAGACGTATTTAAGGAGAGGTAACTACAACTTTTTTTTGACTCATTTGCCTCGTAGGATCATAAATAGTTATAATTTGTACAATTACATGAATTAATCAATCTCATTCTACCTTGAGAATGAGACTACCATTATTAAACTAATATAATATTGATATTAAATTATGAAAAAACATCCTAAATAATATTAAACTCTTATAATAAACTTTTTTGTAACTAAATGATAAGGTCAGAACAAGGCACATATAATTGTTCTTTCAGAAGATGTTTACTTACATTTCTATGCTCACATTTCCTTTGTTAACTATTGTTTACTATTCTATCCCTATTTCCATCTGCCATGTAAAAACTAAGGATTGATAAGTCATAAAGAAAAAACATATTCAAATGTCACAAAATAAACTTTTCAATTAAAAAACCCAAAAATACTTTACTTCGCTTGACAAATACTAACTTTGTGCATACTCTCTCTCTCTTCTGGCCTATGTTTTGGTAAGTATTTTACAGAAGAGTATTTTTTCCATAATATGGGAAGCATCATTTCTTTGATAGTGTATAATTGCTTCTTAAAATGACATGGGAGAGGCTATAAACACCTGGTCTTTTCAACTCCATTTTTATATCTTTTTAGTGCCTATCTTGTCTTTTTTATTTTTTTTTACCTTGCTAGAGGGCTTGTGCACTTGCAAGAAAGAGAGAGGGAAAGGGAGAAGGCAGATGGCTTCTCATTCATTGCTCTGTCCTGTTGGGATTTTGGTTATGCACGCACATGTACTAGGTGTATTTTTAAAGCCATTTGGGCTGGAATTCGAACCACGAGTTTAGGCATGTGGGATCCAGCTCCTTAAACTACTAGGCTTCTGGGGCCAGCCCCCTGTCTTGAGTTATACATATTAAACTGTAACCATTATATACTCTGAAGGGCTGTGAATAAGTAGATTCTCTGAGAATTGAGCCTGTAGCTTTGACAGTTACCGACAGATTTACAAAAAGCTCTTTCTTATGTGACCGTTATATTCTTCATTTTATTTTTAAATTATTACTGAAAGTAATTTGTTACATAGAGAAGGGAGGTATTAAAAAAATATACCTCCTGGGACCAGCGGATAGTGGAATGGTTATGTCGCTAGACTCCCACATAGCCAACTGCAGTTCAAATCCTGGACATGGCAGCTTAAAACTCAAGCTGGGTGCATGTGCATGCGAGCCTAAAATCATGAGAGATGATTAGAGGAGAAGGAATTAGGACATGGGCATTGCCCCCTGGGGTGATTTCTTGCTTTCTGTGTCTCTGGCAAGCACATGTGCCCTGTAGCAAAAATTTCTAGAAAAACAATAAAAAGAAATGATTTCCTCAAGGTGTCAAACACACCAAGTACACCAATGGTTTTCTTTACCATTTTTTCCTTGTCCTATTTTATCTCTAGTTTTTGACTAGTTACTTTTAAAACTGTAACTTGCATATGGCATTTAAATTAGTATCTATAACCTTCTCCAAAATAATATAAGGACCTCAAAACAAATGAACTAATTCCACTCTCCCATCTTTCACTTCATTGTTGACAAAAATCGAGGACCCACTTTGTTTCTAAAGCCCTCCAAAATTTATTTTATTATTTATTTATTAACATTTACATCCAGGGACCAGCAGTTAGCATAATGGCTATGTCACTGGACTCCCACGTAGTTGACTGCGGTTCAAGTCCCAGACCCGGTGGCTTGAACTCACACCGGGCGTGTGTGCATGCGTGCCCAAGATCCCAAGAGGATAACGGAGGAGAAGGGATTGCGGCGTGGCCATCCCCCCTGGGGGGGTGATTTCTCGCTTTCTGTCTCTATGTCTTTCTCTCTCTGTCTGGCAAGCGCACTCGCCCTATAGCAAAAAGCTCTCCCAAAAAAAAAAAAAAATTTACATCCAATACACATGTATGTTTAACAAAACATTTTGTCTATTAATAATTTGTTGCAGGGACCAGCAGTTAGCAAAATGGCTATGTTTCTGAACTCTCATGTAGTTGACTGCAGTTAGAGTCCTGGACCTGGTGGCTTAAACTCACGCCGGGCATGTGTGCATGTGTGTCCAAGATCCTGAGAGGAGAAAGGACTGCAGCATGGCCATCCCCCCTGGAGGGTGATTTCTCCCTTTCTGTCTATCTTTCTGGCAAGTGCACATGTGCCCTATAGCAAAAAAACTCTAAAAAAAGAAAAAATTTGTTTTTTAATAATAATAATAATAATTTGTTGGGGCAGGCAGGTGGCATGGTGGTTAATGGCCCTGGACTCCCACATGGCCGATATAGTGGTTAAGGACCCTGGATTCCCACATGGCTGACCGTGGACGGAGTGCCAGACGTGGAGGCTTGCTTTCTCATTTTCCCTCTTTCTCTCTCTCACTCCAGTCAAATTAAAATAAATAAAGTTAAATTAAATCATTCTTTAAAAAAAATAATAATTTGTTAATATGTTAATTTTTTTTACAGAGAATTTTGCTATAGAGTGCATGTGCTCACCAGAGAGACAGAGAGAAAGAAAGTGAGAAATCACCTTCCAGAGGGGATGGCTATGCCACAATCCCTTCTCCTCCATTCTCCTCTCAGGATTTTGGGCACACACGTACATGTGACCGGGTCCACAACTTGAACCCCGGTTGACTATGTGGAAGTCCAGCAACTTAACCATTATGTCATCTGCTGGTCCCAATATATTAATTCTTTTGATCACACTGCTTCCTGCCATCAATTTATTTTAGAGTTCTGTGTGGGTTTTTTTCTCCTGAAGTTTTTCAACAAGGGCTGTCAGCAGTAAATGCAGATTTTTTTTCATTTTTAAAATCTGCTTCATTTATGAATAACAGTCTCACAGGATCTAATTTCTATACTACTTTTAAGATATTATTGCACTTGGGGCCAGTAGGCAGCATGGTGGTTAAGGTAACTGAACTCCCACATGGCTGACCGTAGTTCGAGTCCCAGACCTGGCAGCTTGCTTTCTCACTTTCTCTCTTTCTCTCTCTGTCCCTTTCAGGTCAAACTAAAATAAATAAATAAATAATGTTAAATAAAACAATTCTTAAAAAAAATAAATAAATTACTCCACTGGATTCTTAAATTACCACTGAAATACTTACCTCCTCCTCTTCTGAATCTTCTCCATCATCATCATCATCTTCTTCTACTTCTTCACGAAGAGGTGGAGGTAAAGGACCAAGGATATCTGTCTCCATAAAATTAACTGGATCTTCTACCATTTTAGGAGGTAAAGGAGGACCGATTAGTTCATCATCTGAAGAATCAGAATTCTCTTCACTTCCACTGCTGCTTGACTCTCTGAAAATACAAAAACAGACACTCTTTGCTCCCATTATAATAAAGAACCTACTCTGGAGATGTAATTGATTTTTCAGGACACACTGCCCCTCCTTTAAATGACCAAAGAGCTTTTTATGTTATTGTTCTCATTTTAAGACAGTGTCTTACAGGCATCCTCCTCCTCCTTCAACCTTCCAAGTAACTGAGACCACAGGTGAGCCACCAGGCCCAGCCCTCCCATGTGGTTGCAGCCTGAGAGTAGCAGCATTTACCAATATGTACTACTCTAGCTAAGCCCTTATTATGTTTTTTTCTTTTTTAATTTTTATTTTTATGTAAAGTTTTTTTTGCAATAAGATGCTTGCACTTGCCAGAGGCAGAGAGACAGGAAGCAAGAAATCATCCCCCAAAGGGAATGGCCATGCCATAATTCCTTCTCATCCATTCTCTTCTCGGAATTTTGACCATGCACACACATGCCTCTAGCGTGAGTTTTAAGCCACCAAGCCCAGGACTCAAACTACACTCATGTGGGAGTTGAGCAATGTAACCATTATGCCATCATGCCCAAAACCCTGAGAGGAGAATGGAGAAGGGACTGCAGCATGGTCATCCTCCTTGGGGGGTGCTTTCTCACTTTCCCCCTTGGTCTGTCTTCAGTGAGCACACATACTCTATAGCAAACAAACAAACAAAGACACATATCTCAATGTAATAAAGATCATAAATGACAGACCCACTGCTAACAACATACTAAATGGAAAAATGTTAAAAGATTTTCCTGTAAGAACTGGAATGATGTCCACTTTCTATACTCTTATTGAACACAACACTATGTCTTATTATCTAGAATAATTAGACAACAAAGAAATTAAGGGCATCGAAATTGGAAAAGAGGAAGTCTGATTGTCCCTGTTTCCATATGATATATATACATGTAGAAAAGTCTCTTAGAACTGATAAATGAATTAAAAAATGTTACAGATTCAAAATCAACATTCATAAATTAGTAGTGTTCTTACACACAACAAAGAAACTAAAGAAGAAATCAGAAAGCAATCCTATTTACAAAAGCGACCAAAAAAATAATAATAGGTTTTTAGAAAGTCATGAAGCATTTTTGCATAGAGAAATACATCATGACTTTTCCGACAACCCAATAATAACAACACACCTAGAACAAATTTAATAAAGAAGGTAAAAGATCTTTATAAGGAAAACTATAAAGCACTGATGAAAGAAATTGAAGAAAAGAAACAAAAATAGAAAAATGGAGAGGAGAAAGGACTGCAACATGGCCAGCATACTCACTTGTATGCATTGAAAGAAGTAGTAGTATTAAAATATTTATACTGAGACCCAGCAGATGGCATAGCAGTTACATTGCTGGACTCCCACATGGCCAACTGTGGTTCGAGTCCCAGACCCAGCTGTCTGAAAATCATGTCGGGGACATGTGCATCATGCCTAAGATCCTGGGAGGATAATGGAAGAGAAGGTATTTTCGGCATGGCCATCTCCCTTGGGGAGTGATTTCTCACTTTCCCTCTCACTTTCTCTCTCTCTCTGTTTCTCTCTCTAAGTGCACATGCTCTAAGCCAAAAAAATCACTTAAGAAAATTTTTAAAAATCTATACTACCCAAAGTGATCTACAGAATCAATGTCAACCCAATCAAAACACTACCGGCAGCCCAGTCATGAGCTAATTGACACTACCACAGCAGGCTGAAACCATAGTGGAGAACTGGGCTCCATTCTCAGTCAACCCTAAAAACTCTGATAGTTCCAGGTACTCAATAGACTGAGGCAAAAGGATTATGACAAGTAGCAAGTCCTTGTCTTTAAAAACAACAACAAAAAGGCATTCTTTACAGAAATAAAAAAATCATAAAAAACTTTTTGGAAATATAAAAGACCATAAATATCCTATGAAAATTTAGAAAATGATAGTTTAATATAATCTTTTTGAGAAAGCAGGTACCTGGAAGAAGATTTTGAACAATCTCTAACTGCACTTGAGCCTGAGGATGTTGGTTCAATATCTTCATTTTGTCTTCTTAACTCTTTCTCTCTGTTCATTTCTTCTTCTTTTTCTCTTGCTTCTGCAAAAGTTAAAAAATTTTTCCCAACAGTTAAATTTCAAAGTCTGTCAAGATTAGAAAGGCCAAAAATTAACATAGTCACAAAGATATAATTTAAGAGTGTTATTGCTAACAGCAACAATTATCATCCTCTGGTATAGTTGCTGTGGAAAACAGTATGACAATGCCTCAAAAGTTTAAACATAACACTGGACCCATGACAGACTGCTTAAGGGAACTGGATCCTACATGGCTGATGGCACAGTACAAATCTCAGCCCCACCAGGTATGTGTGTATCCATGCCCAAAAGCCTAATGGGATAGACAACTAGAGAAGAAATGGTAATATGTCCATGACCCATTGTGGGGTGCTTTCTCCTGCTCTCTCGCTCCCTCTGCCTCTCCCTGGTGAGCGCACATACTCCCTTGTGGTTAATCCTTTTTTTTTTTTAATTAGGAAAAAGATAAACATAGAATTACCGGGCCCAGTAGGTGGTGTGGTGGTTAAAGTGCTAGACTCTCACATGGCCGACCACAGTTTGAGTCCCAGACCTGGTGGCTTGCTTTCTCACTTTCCCTTTCTCTCTCCCTCTCTCTCTCTCTCTAGTTCTTTATTATAATAACTTATAATTTATTATAAATTATTATTTATAATAAATAATAAATTTTATAAAATTAAATAATTATAGGAAAAAACATAGAATTACCATATAATGTAAAGTAATTCCACTTCTGGGTATATATACCAAATAAAATGGAAAGTTAGGTTTCAAAGAGATATCACCATTACTCACAATTGCTAAATGAACCAAGAGTCTGTCTGTGGATGAATGGATAAGCAAAGTTTGGTATATCTATACTATAGAATAGTATTCAGCCTTAAAAAGGAAGGAAATTCTGAAACATTACACTCTAGATAAAACCTCAAGGACAGTTTGTTAAATGAAGTAAACCAGTTAACAAGAAGACAAAAACTGTACAATGCCGCTTAACATGAAGAAACCCAGAACAGTCAAAATCACAGAAAATAGAATGGGAGCTGTCAAGAGCTGAGGACAAGGGAGAATGAGGAGTTGTTTAATGGGCACAGTTTCAGTTTAACAAGACGAACAGAGTTATGGAGATGGATGGTAGTAATGGTTGTACAATGCTGTGTATTTAAAAATGCTTAAGATTGGAAGACCAGCAGGTGGCATAGTGGTTTAAGGCACTGGATTGCCACATGACCAAAAGCAGTTGAAGTCCCTGACATAGCAGCCTGAAAATCACCCCATGTGCAAGTGCATGCATGCCCCAAATCCCAGGAGAATGGAAGAGAAGGGATTGTGGTATGGCTATACTCTCTGGGCAGTGATTTCTCAATTTCCCCCTCTATCTCTCTGTTATTTCTACCCAGGAGAAACATCTTATGGCAAAAAAAAAAAACAAAAAGAAAAAAAAAAATTCACACACACACACACACACAAAAAAAATGTGATTAAGATGAGGTCAACTCATGGCATAATGGTTAAGGAAGCTGGATCCCACATGGCTGACTATGCAGTTCAAGTCCCAGATGCAACTTGAGAAACACACTGGACGCATATGACTGCATGCCCAAAAATCCCGAAAGGAGAGAGAAGAGGACTATGGCATGACCATTATCTACAGGGGGTACTTTCTCACTTTCCCTCTCACAATCTCTTTCTCTCTCTCTCTCTCTCTCTCTCTCTCTCTCAGCAGTGCACACAGCTTCTAGGAAAATCAGAAGAAAAAAAGGATCTATGAATAAATTTTCTAAAAAATGGTTAAGAAAGCAGATATTGTGTGTTATGTATTTTATTGTCAAGTTTAAAGATAAAAATATTATCCTAAATGACTACCATTTAACAAAATCACCATACACGTACATAATATATCACCAATAAAAATAGTGATGAAAAATGCATAAATCTGGGAGTAGCAGGTGGCATAGTGGTTAAGGTGCTGCACTCCCACAAGGCTGACTGTGGTTGAGTCCTGGACCCAGTGGCTTGAAACTCACACCTGGCATGTGTGCATGCATGCCCAAAATCTAAGAGGGGAATGGAGGAGAAAGGTTTAAGGTGTGGCCATCCCCCCGGGGGGAGAATTCTAGCTTTTTCTCTCTCTGTGTCTGTCTCTTTGGCAAACACACATGCTCTATACCAAAAAGCTCTCAAAAGAAGTAATAATAACTCTAGGAAGATACTAAAAGATGACCTAAGCAAAGTTACATGTTAACAGCATGGGAACCATTAATACCTTAGGAAAAAAATATAGGTGATTATGTAAAAAGAAAGTATTCATGAGAACCAGCAGGTGGTGTGGTAGTTAGGACGCTGGACATTCTACACAGCTGACTATGGTTCAAGTCCTGGACCTGGTGGCTTGCTTTCTCACTTTCTCTCTCTCCCTCTCTCTGTGTGTCTCTCTGGTCAAAATAAAATAAGTAAATGAATAAATAAAATTTTAAAAAAGAGAAAGTATTCAAAGGTAAGATTTGGGGTAATATTTTTAATGTCTTAAACTTCTATTTCAGCATTACATTCATTCTGAATCTCCTACACTGAAGTTTTGCTCAAACTAGTAAAATCATAAAAAAAATTTCCACCACATTAGGTTTTTGTTTTGTTTATTGATATGTAATAATTGTACATATTTGTAGGGGACATCAGGTTTAGGGGATACCAGATTTACAATTACTTACAAAATTATCTCAAATATTTTATTTTTTTCCGCTGATAACCTTACTCTACAACGGGGGGTGGCGGGGAGGATGTACATAGGAAAGAAAATAATTATATAAATAGTTTGGTTCTCAACTGTCAACATCCTCAATAACCTCAGATTATCTTTAATTTTTTTTCCTTCATTTATTAATAAAATATACTCATAGTTAAGTAGTAGCAAAGCACAATTGTAATTTGGTATATTGTATTCCATAACATCTTTTGTTGCTAGGACATGGAGTATTAGAAATAAGCCACAAGTTTTCCACGTCAAACACACAAGATAAAACTGTCCAGGAGATGATAAGGTAAATACCACACTCCAGATTTTCTTCTGCTCTCCACTGGCCCATGTCAGTCAGGAGTCAGTAATTCCATACTCCTGATGATAGAGGAGGTTGGAAAAATTGAGTGTCCAGATTTAAGAGTGGGTCTGCTTGGCTCCTATACTCACCCTGCTTTTTCAGCCAATCCCTCCACACCCTGGGGATGGGACTGGGGAACATTTACATTCTAAGTTCAGCTTCTCCATCAGGTCTAAGGGCCAAGTCTGTCCTCACTTAGGAAAGGATACCAGGAAGACACTATCAGCTGCCATGTCAACTGCCATTCTCCCTTTTTCCCATGCTATGAAAATCACAATTTTCTCCAGGTAGGAGATGCTGGCTCCTCCCTACTATGAGTGGGGGAAGCTTGGTTCCAAGTAAAGACGGACTGCCTTAGCAATGGCTGTTTTAGGAATGATGTGCCGTACAACACTGGCTATTAAGACATTAAGGGGCGTCTACAGGATGTACACTTAAGATTTTCTTACTCCTAAACAGAAAGAAACAAGACTAAAGCACTCCCTCTGGCTATGGCTATGGTCATCCACACATAGAAATGAAAACTTGTGACAACTTAAGATCATGAGACAGTCAGCTTAGAACAAGCCAAAAACCTTAAAGCTGGTGAAGTGGAAGAAGCTGGGCCTTCAGAAGAAGGTTCCACATGGCTCCAGCGAACTAGATTTTTCAGGGAATGAAGATTTTCTACTGATAACTCAGCCTCCAACAAACGAGCTAGCGGCAGAAGAAGCCGGGCCTTCAGAAGAAGGTTCCGCATGGAGCCAGCGAACTAGATTTTTCACGGAATGAAGATTTTCTACTGAGAATTCAGCCTCCAACAAACGAGTTAGCAGCTGAACTTCAAGAATTTGAAAGAAACACACCATCCATCAGATGAAAAGAAATCACCGTCAGTTTCAGGGAATGAAGATTTTCTACTGATAACTCAGCCTCCAACAAACGAGCTACCGGCAGAAGAAGCCGGGCCTTCAGAAGAAGGTTCCGAATGGAGCCAGCGAACTAGATTTTTCACGGAATGAAGATTTTCTACTGAGAATTCAGCCTCCAACAAACGAGTTAGCAGCTGAACTTCAAGAATTTGAAAGAAACACACCATCCATCAGATGAAAAGAAATCACCGTCAGATCACGAGAAATATGGGAAAACGAGAAAATACCTCTCCTCCAAGGGAAAAGAGTAACTCTTCTTCATCCACAAGGAGTTCAGTGAAAATCATGGAAATGTCTGATAAGGAATTTAGAGCATTCATAATGTCGAAGCTAACAGAGATGGAAGAGAAGAGAGATAATGAACTGCTAAAGAGAAAGGAGAAAGAAGTTGACGAGTTCCAGGAGATGAGGAAATTCTTGCAAGATCTAAAAGAGGAATTACACACTTTACAAAAGACTCAAACGGAACTGTGAGAGATGAAGTCTATAATACAAGAAGTCAAAAGCTCCCTTTAAAGTATTAAAAGCAGACTAGATCATTCAGAAAATAGAATCTCAGATGTAGAAGAGAAAAT
>NW_006160001.1:3121435-3126525 GCF_000334495.1 Tupaia belangeri chinensis
GAAGGGACAGAGGGTCAGAAAGAGGGGTGGAACTAATTCTAGGAACTAGAAATGGAAAAATTTTTATAATGTGCATGATCGAGTCACTATGCAGTGTGTACTGGATGGGAGATCGCATTTTGTGTGCTGTGATGATGCTTAGGGAAGGAATGTAAATTGAGTTAGGGAAAAAAAAAAAGTTTCAGGGAAAAAAATATATCTATTCAATGACTGCAGTATGATATGTAGCCCCAGCTAGGTGCTATTTTATAGGATGCATAAAGTTAGACTTGTGTTCATGGAAATGTGTGTGTCACCTGTGTTTGCTATGAGGGTATTTGGACTGATTAGGGTCTTTGGTGATTCAATAAAATGTGGGCGGAAAACAGTATAGAAAGCAAACATAGATACCAGAGAGAGTGTGGGAGGAGAGCGGAAGATGGCAGAGGGTTAAGAGATAGGGAATCAAGGATGGGGGGGAAAAAAAGCAAAACATACAGAAAGCAAGAAATGGAAGATCATTGGCTGACAATAACATGTTTGTTGATATGCTTGATTGAGACAATAAACAGTGTACTCTGGATGGGGAAAAAAAAAAAAAGCTAGTGAAGTAGAAAGGGGCAAATAAACTTCATGTCCTTCATATAGAGACTCAGAAGATGCAAGAGCTCAATTTTTGACATATGAGATAATTTTTTCTTATTTGAGCCTTTTTAACTAGGTCTTCTATGATTTCTTTGCAAGTATCTAAAAGCATCTTACTATCAGCATTGATTTATCAAAAATAATAGTGAATATATACATGGAGCTTACTATGTAACAGATTATTTTAAGTACTTCCTATATAACTCTTTTAATCTTCATAATAACCTTTGGAGTAAATACAATCATTCTCACTTTACAGATGAAGAATCCAAGCATTGAAGAGTTAAGTAACTTGCCCCATAATCAGTGGGACTGTTGCCACAGCAGTAAATTGCAGTCTCTCTCCATAACTGGAACCTTGCTGAGGCCACCAGACCTTTTAATGACTGTAAAATTATCTAACACCCTACCTTATACAATAGTGAGCCTGCCTCTCTCCAGAGGACTCTCCACAGCCCTTTACTGCTTGCTTGTACCTCAGACTGTACAGAAACTGTGTCCCATCCACCTGCCTAACTAGAAGTTCTCACCAGTGGTTGAATATTCCAAATGACTTGCCTCATTCTACTAATCTCTCTTTTTTTTTTTTTAATTTTAACTTTGTTTACTCTAGCAAGGATTGAACACTTTCTAGTCCAAGATGTTTCTACTGTCACCTACTGCTTGATTAAAGCAAGGGGGTGGGAGGGAGGCATTTTAGAAAAAAAAAATTTTCATTTCCTCATTGTGGGTTAAGGACAAAAACGAAAGCAAAACACAATTCAACAGACTATAAGCTCCCTCACAGGGACTGGTCCATTCACTTTTACCCAGCACACTGTGAGCCAAGCACACTGTAAACATTTTAAATACACTATGTTTTCTTAACAAAAAGTGAATTAGTGTGCTCCCAAACACCTTTTATTCTTCCAAGAATCTCATTTTATTTATATAATAGTAGTTTCTCTTGTCTAATTTCAGGTAGTTACCAATTTTAGTAACCAATTTTATCAGCTCTCCAAAACCACCTCTGGTGTATGTGGCTTCAGTGTTAAAAGCAAACTATCCAAAACTATAATACCATGTCTCATCTGAACTGATTTACATGAATTAAAGATTCAAAGGAATGTAATTTAATGGCTGAAAATTTCAGAGCCAATCACTATAGTAACCAACTAACTAGAAATAAGCAGGATAAAATGTAAAGGAAATAAAATCACTAGAAATTTAAGTTACGGCAAATGTTTTCAAGGTCCCAGACAGTGGAGCAGCACTAAGGTGTGATGCCCTGCTGAGGCTGACTCACATGGGAGGGATACTGGTTCTAGTCCAAAGACCTTCCTTAGTATATCAGACACATATGTGCCCATAAGCCTAGGCTGGTTGAGGCTGGGGGTAGACTGTGGCACCAAAACCCTGTTGAGGATGTTGTCTCTCTGTCGCTCTCTCTCTCATAGAAAAAATAAACTTTTTAAAAGTTTTTAAAAATATTTTTATAGCGACAGTCCCATAGTACAGTGGTTAAGCCTTGCACCCTGGGAGTCAGAACCAACAAAGTTGATCTTAGAAGCTTGAAAAGCACACCAGCATGGCCAGGGAGTGGCATGGTGGTTGAGACAGTGGATTCCCACACGGTCAACTGCAGTTTGAGTGACAGACCTGGAGGCTTGCTTTTTCACTTACACTTTGACTTTCTCTCTCTCTGACTCTCTCTCATGAGCATGTGTGGCCTTCAATTAAATGTTTGATACAACTCATTAAAGCAGGGATTCAACAGCAGCGCCACATTCACTGTATGTCTCAATTTTCTATACTGTCTGGGTCAACAGTCAGTGGTGTATACAGCTCTGAGAGCCACCTCTGGCCCAGCCTTCCAAACACTGGTTCCGCTGAAAGCAGGAAAGAAAAAAATAAAGTGAGAGTCAGATAAAGGCAGGAGGAGAGGTACTAAAGAATTTGCTATCCTGATTTCAATAAATTAATTGAGACTCCTTATTTGCTCATATAATACACTTTTGAAAAATTCTAGTACTCATGTGACCAGCACATGGCATAATGGTTGCATAGCTGAATTTCCATGTAGTCGACCATGGTTCGAGTCCCAGACCCAGCTTAAAACTCACACCACATGTGCATTGATGCCTGCCTGAAAACCCAAGAGGAGAATGGAGGAGAAGGGGTTGGGATATGGCCATCCCCCCTGGGGGTTGAGGGGTGATTTCTCACTCACTGTCTCTCTGTCTCTCTCTGTATCTCCAGTGAGTGCACGAGCCCTATAGCAAAAATCTCTCTTAAAAAAGAAAGATTTTAGTATTCAGACATTCTTATCCAAGGTGTAATTGGGATGTCATTGGTACCATGTTTAAAAAGGTGGGAAAAAACCTTCAAGTTCTGCTTCCAAAGGAACCAGCACATATGATCTTGAAAAACAATTCTGAACATTTGTCTTATAACTGTCAGCATACTTACGTACGGTATATACAATATGTAAATCAATAAAAAGACAAACATCTGAACTTCTTACCCAGGGTTTTCCGACTTCTTTCCACAGCTGTTCTTCGAGTTTGTTCAAACATTGCTTCTAAGTCAAATGTGCGAGCTTTTTTCCCTAAAACAGGAACAATCGAAAAGCTGTGATTGTCTTGCAGTAACACAGTCAAACTTTGAGTACTCAGTGCTTACTGACTGGTAAATGACTTAATCTGTATAGTCTGCAGATTAAGCTGTAGTTAGCTCCAAGAGAACTATAAAATATCAAGAAAGAAAAAGTTTAGTTACCAGAAAAGCTTTAAAGACAATCTCACCATTAAGTATCATTAGCCAGCCAGTATATTCAAAGTACTCTACTGTATCTAGATCACAACCTCTAGAAACAACACTGATGTGGCAGGAAGAATGGAAAATACATATTTATACCATAATCCCTGGAGCCTATGAAAATGCTATAATAGGGACACTGCAGATGTAATTAAGGTTATGGACTTTAAAGAGGGAGATTATTCTAGTCACCCCAATCAAAACACACAGATATTCAAAACATCAGGACTCAAGGCAGGTCTAGTAAATTTGAACACAAAACAGGCAAAATAAGGTACAATGCAGGTACTTTAAGGAGGTACGAGACAGCCTGATAGGAAGGAATTGGAGACCTCAACCCCAACACAAAAACAAATGAGTATGGAAGCAAATTCTATGCCCCACCCCCAACTCCCATCACCCAAAGCCTCCAGATAAGAGTCTATGCCAGAGCCGGCAGATGGCATGGTAGCTAAGAGTGCTGGACTCCCACATGGCCAACAGTGGTTCAAGTCCTGGACCTGGTAGCTTGCTTTCTCACTTTCCCTCTCTCTCACTCTGTCCCTCTCTGGTCAAATTTAAATAAATAAAGGGACCAGCAGTTAGTGTAATGGCTATGTCACTAGACTCCCATGTAGTCGAAGCAGTTCACGTCCTGGACCCGGTGGCTTAAACTCACAATGGGCATGTGTTCGTGAGTGCCCAAGATCCCGAGAGGAGAATGGAGGAGAAGGGATTGCGGCGTGGCCATCCCCCCTGGGGGGTGATTTCTTGCTTTCTGCCTCTGTGTCTCTCTCTGTCTTTCTGGTAAGCACACACGCCCTATAACAAAAACCTTTCCAAAAAAATTTGCTATTTCCAATACTCTTCTTCTAAAAGAAACTTTAAGTCCTTTTGATACTCCTTCAACAGATCTTATTTATCCAAAATCCACTGCAAATAGTAGGAGCTCTGCCCAAAGTTCCCTGCCATGGAAAAGAGCTTGCCCTGATTTTAAGAAAGAAGCACCTGACGACAGAGTGGCCTGCAAAGCAACCATAGACTCAGCCCACCTGGTAACTATGCTCTAAGTGGTTTTTTTGGAGAGGTTTTTTTGTTTGTTTGTTTGTTTGTTTTGCAATGATTATTCGGTCCTTTTAGATTCAAGGCTTTCCTTTCTAGAATCTTCACTTCAGTCTCTCTGTAACCCCTAGTCATGGCATGTTATAATACAAAAAAAAGATCTAAAAAAAACATACAGTCGTCTGCTAAAAACACTACCATGAAAAATCAAAGAAAAAATTTTCCCCATCCTATTTCTGTTGGGTCTTAGGACAAATGCTAAGCTAATGTGCTTAGGTCTTTTGTTCATTTATTCATTCATTCATTTGTTCATTAAATGTCTTGAGTTAAATAAAAAGGTTTTCTAAGTATATTTTAGGTAGTCACATCTTCAAGGATAATTATAGTATGTATTTTTGTTTTAGTTTTTTCAAAGCTTTTCTCTCTTGACTTAAAAAGTAACACACAGAGGGACCAGCAGTTGGCATGATGGCTATGTCGCTGGACTCCCATGTAGTCCACTGCAGTTTGAGTCTCAGACCCGGTGACTTAAACTTATGCTGGGTGCATGTGCATCCTTGCCCAAGATCCTAAGAGGAGAACAGAGGAAAAGGGATTGTGGTGTGGCCATCCCCCCCCCGGGGGGGGGG
>NW_006160001.1:3126609-3130716 GCF_000334495.1 Tupaia belangeri chinensis
CTGCGGCGTGGCCATTCCCCCGGGAGGTGATTTCTCGCTTTCTGTCTCTGTCTTTATGGCGAGCGCAGGCGCCCTATAGCAAAAACCCCTCAAAAATAAATAAATAAATAAATAAAAACAGTTAGTTGGTTTGGTTGGTGCAGGCACAGGTTAAGGTGCGAAACATTAGTGGCAGCTTGACCTCCTATCCCTGAAAATCTCTGCAAAAGAAGATGGGTCTAGGTCCGGGGCAGTCACTCACCAAACCCGGTGAAGCCCATGGTGACGGCCAGCTGCGGGTCCGGTCCCGACGTCTCTGAGCCTATCACTGGGGCAAAAGGAGAAAAGAGAAGAGGCCTCGTTAAAGCGGCTCCCTCAGCTCCCCCCACACAGTCCATCCAGCCCGGGATCACCGAACCAAACTGACCTTCGCTAGCCCCGGACCGCTCCATGCTGGCAACACACAAGCTGCGCTGCAGCCCCAGCAGCTGCGGCAGACCCACAGCAGAGTCGGGAGGAAGTTTAGCCTCCTGGCGTCAGCGCCTCCGACAACACAAGAGCGGTGCCTTCAGTCAGGGACCTCGGCTTGCTCCCTCTAGCGCCGCCCTAGCGTGAAGGCGGGGACACGTCATTGAGGTCGCCTATCAATCCACTCTAAGGGGAAATGAACTGAGCTCTTAACGCCCTTAACCTTTATTTATTTATTTACTTATTTATGTATTTATTTTTAATTTATTTATTTTTGGAGAGACAGAGAGAGAGAAAGCGAGAAATGATCCCCCAGGGAGGATGGCCACACCGCAATCCCTTCTCCTCCACTCTCATCTGGGGACCTAGGGCACGCATGCACACACGCCCGGCGTAAATTTAAGCCACGAGTCCAGGACTGGAACTGCGGTCGACTACATGGGAATCGGGGGACATAGCCATTACGCCAACTGCTGGTCCCTTATTACTATATTTTATTATTATTTTGTTTGCTATGGTATATATTACACATGCAGTCACCAGAGAGAGGCAGAGAGAGAGAAAGAGAACGAGAAGGAAAGTGAGAAAGCAAGCCACCAGGTCCAGTTAAAACGTATTTACCACCTAGGTGACACGTAATCCTCACCAAATTCTTAAGAGAAGTCAATTTCCTTTTTTCTTTGTGTTTTATCTTTATGGAAAAATGCCTACAGTTCTCCCTTTTTAGTGCATGTTTTTAAAAGGAATGGGTATCTACTTCAGGACTCAAGAGGTCTCAGAAGGAAGCCAAAAAGACTTGAGTAGCTAAAGAGTTGTCAGAAAATTCTCTAAAGCTCATGCTCTTATCCCTGTATGCCCACTGACTACATATTGGTTTTGATTTATTTACAATTCTTACCCAGAGGTTGAGTTAATGTCATATTACATTTCTTATACAGGTTGAGTTAATGGCATATTACCTTTATATCTCTAAACTCTAGTAGAAGCTAAGTAGAGTTTTATCACTTGAAATAAAGAGATCTGGCTCAAGCTAGTAAGCAAGCAGTTTATTCAAGCTAAAATACGAGGATAGCTACCCAGGTGAACACAGATCTCAGTTGCCTGGAATCCCTATTTATCCAAATAGCTACCTCCAAAAGTTTTCTTTTACAGGAAAATGGAAACGGAAGGAAGGTTACAAATGTGTTTTTCTCCTAAGAACTCTCAATATTGCTTTACAAGAACAAAATAAGTTCTTGTATGGCTTTCCAATGTTTATGTTTCATGCTGTGGTAGGCAGTTAGTTAATCATGAGCAGGCAGCCCTGAAAGAAAAGCAAAAGGCTCGCTGAGCCCCGGGCACCAGGAGGGCGAGGCAATTTGCCATCTTCCTTCCTTGGAACCGGGAGGGAAACACACAGGGCTGATTCCTAGATTGTTCTCTTATCAAAAATATCCAAGAAAGCATTTTGGTCAATGCCATAATTCCCACTAGGGCGATAAACTAATTAGGCAGTCTAATGAAAACAACCTGGCTCACACTGGGCGTGTGCAATTAGGTAATCAAATTCTTCATTCTTTTTTTTTCCTTTTTTTTTGGAGAGGTTTTTACTATAGGGTGGGTGCACTTGCCATTAAGACAGAGAGACAGAAAGCGAAAAATCACCCCCCCAGGGTGGATGGCCACACCACAATCCCTTCTCCTCCATTCTCCTCTCGGGATCTTGGGCACGCACGCACATGCACTGGGAGTGAGTTTAAGCCACCAGGTCCAGGACTCGAACCTCAGTCAACTACCTGAGGTCCCAAATTCTTCCTTCTTTACCTGAGAGAAAAATACGCAAATGCAGGAGAAAATTCGCGGATTCAAATGCAAACAAAGGACATAGGTAATGTAACAGACCTCCCACCAAAGAATATTCATGACCTCTAGTAATAAAAATAATGGCTCACCAGTACCAAGCATGGTTCCCAACTGGCAATCTGCCTGCTCAAGAGCCTTTTGGGTGTACTTTCCTTTCTTTCCTATCAAACCTTTTATACCTACCTCATTTGTGCTTGTGGTTTCATTTTGCGCCTAGGGACAGATCTCTAATTTTAGTGATCTGGACCCAAAGAATCAAGGACTTCACAACGCAGCTGGACACTTTCTCGTCCATTAACAACACCTCACAGTCCCAGTAATATAGCTACAGGAAGGAGTGGGATTAAGATTAATGACATACAGTTTGTGGTAACTTAGTTTTGTTCCAGTGCAAACTAGTTAAGGAATTCGGTAATACGGGGGTTTTATTTTAATTCTTTTTTTTTTTTTTTTTTTGAGAAGTTTTTGCTATAGGGCACGTGCGCTCACCAGGAAGACAGAGAGACAAAAAGCGAGAATCACCCACAGAGGGGATGGCCAAGCCGCAATCCCTTCCCCATTCTTCTCTCCGGGTCTTCTGCACGCACACATGTGTGTCCGGCGTGAGTTTAAGCCAGCAGGTCTGGGACTCAAACTGCAGTCTACTACAGGGAGTCCAGCAACATAGCCCCTACACTAACTGCTGGTCCCAAGAATTCGGTATTATGTTATGATACTCCTTGAGCAATTAATTCAGAGATGTTCTGTTCTTAACAGGTACTTTGTACATTTATCTCTGACATCAGTTCTAATAGATCTCATTCCTTACATGACTTTTACTATTTTCTCAAATCCTAATGAATTTGCTGAATGAAAATACCTTCATTAATCATTAGCCCCACTACTAACCTTAGTCTCCTATATCAATTTATGCTTCATCTATGCACTCTAAATGACACAAATCTTATAGACCTCATCTGTTAGGCCCCTCCCTCTGTCATGCAATTTAATTCCCTTTCCTTTCTTTTTTCTTTTTCTTTCTTTTTTTTTTTTTTTTGAGAGATTTTCACTATAGGGTGCGTGCGCTCACCAGACAGACAGAGAGAGACATAGAGACAGAAAGCAAGAAATCACCCCCCTGGGGGGATGGTCATGCCGCAATCCCTTCTCCTCCATTTTCCTCTTGGGATCTTGGGCACGCACGCCCACGCGCCCGGCGTGAGTTTTAAGCCACCGGGTCCGGGACACGAACCGCGGTCAACTACGTGGGAGTCCAGTGACATAGCCATTATGCTAACTGCTGGTTCCCAATACCCTTTCCTCATAGCACAGTTCCTGGGTAGAATTATTGAGTGAGTAAATAAAAGAAAGGGCTAGAGCGTGGCAGACCAATAACTCTATTGGAATCACAGAAGAAGGTCATGGCCTGAGAACTTGAACACACTGGATGTGCATGCACCCAAGATCCAGGCTGGTCAACGCTGGGAGCGATATGTCATGGGGACTGTATAAGGAGTGCCTCTTTCTCTTGTCAGAATAAACATAAGAAAAAAAAAAGGAAAGTAATTGTAGACTATAATTTAAAGGTTATCGAACTAGGCAAGCCAGGTGGTGTGATGATTAAGGTGGCTGGACCCACGTGGCCAACCTCATGGTTCAAGTCCCAGCCCTGGGTGCTTGAAAAACACATGAGGCACATGCGTGTATGTGCCTAGAGTCCCAAGAGGAAAATGAAGAAGGGACTGAGATGTAGCCATCCCTACGGCAGGAGGTGATTTCTCACTTTGTTTCTCTCTCTGTCTCTCTCTCTCTCTCACACACACACATATAGCCTATGGC
>NW_006160001.1:3130729-3132524 GCF_000334495.1 Tupaia belangeri chinensis
AAAGCTTTAAAAACATTTTTAGGGACCAGCAGGTGGCGTGGTGGCTAAGGTGCTGGACACTCCCACATGGCTGACCATGGTTCAAGTCCCAGACCTGGTAGCTTGCTTTCTCAGTTTCCCTCTCTCTCTCTTTCTATCTCTGTGTCTTTCTCTGCTCAAATTAAGAATAAATAAATAAATAAAATTAAATAAAAAAGTAATTACCAAAAAAAACATTTTTTAAAAGAAGTTATGGTACCGACTCCATGACCTACTTACTAGTTAAGGGAACCAGAGTCAGATCCCACATGACCAACCACATGGCTCTTTCTCTCTTGCACACATGCACCCTTTGACATTAATTTAAAAAAAAAAGGACAAAATAAAAACAAACAAAAAGCTTAAACAAAAATTTTTTAATAAAGAAGTTATGGGGGAACCAGCAGGTGATATGGTGGTTAAGACAATGGACTCTCACTTGGATGACCACAGTTCAAGTCCCTGGTAGCTTGCTCTCTCATTTTCCCTCTCTCTGGTTAAAATTAAAAAAAAAAAAAAAAAAGTACAGATACTAGAGACTAGCAGATGACTCCCATGTAATCAACTGCAGTTCAAGTCCTGAACTGGTAACTTAAAAGTTCACACCTGGAGCATGTGCACACATACCCAAATTCCTAAGAGAAGAATGGAAGAGGGGACTGCAGCATCACCATCCACCCCAGGTACTGATTTCTCACTTTCTGTCTCTCTGGCAAGCACACACACCCTATAGCAAAAATCTCTCAAAAAGATTTTTTTTTCTTTATTCATGGTAGAGTATGTGGGCATGCACATGAAAGCAAAAGAGATGAACACCCTCCACAGGATCTGCCATGTCACAATCTCCATTATCCAGCCCTCTGGTCCGTTGGAATGGTGGGCACTCATGCACATGGGTGGCATGTTTAAGGTATAGTAGACCAGGGATTTGAGCCAGTCACCATATGGGATCCAGTTTCTCAACAGAAGTGCATTACCATTACACTGTGGAGTCAGCCCTGAACACCATTGCTTGTTTGAAAGAATAACTCAAAAATTATGGTTATTCAGATGAATGAAATGAGTTCATCATTTCCAGGATAACAATTGAACATACCTGTTGCCAATGATAAAATTGAGAGTTTTCAAGAGAGAACTGGAATTTTAAGCAACTTCTATCAGTCACCATAAGCTTAGCTGCTTCTCAGAATTTAACATTTTTTCTGGTAAGTGGTGATATTAGCACGCTTAGCTGCTTCTCAGAATTTAACATTTTTTTCTGGTAAGTGGTGATATTAGCACAAAAATTTTTTTCCTAGTGGTTAATGAAATATGTCAACATTTGGAAGTCCTATGTAACAATGAACCCGTATTTCCCAAATAACCAATACATGTTGGATTGGGCTACCTAAACCACTGCCCTAATGCTTCAGCCCTGATGCACTCTAATTCCTTAAAGACAAGAAATCTGTGATAGTTTGGTATTACCAGCAGTAGACACAATGCTTGATATAAAGTAGGTGTACAGTTTAAGAGGACTGGAATGTTCTACAGAGTGCCTACTGTATTCCAGTACCTATAGTATGTATTTGGGATTAAAAGATGAATTAGAATTTCCTCCTCCCTCTCAGCAATGGAAAATAAAGTGCAGCACTGGCCCATCTGCACACACCAAATACCTCCCCAAACCCGTAATTTTTCAAAGTGACAGGCTACAAACCAAACAATAGCAATTGCACACAGAAAAGTCTAATAAGTTTTTTATTTTTTTTTGCTACCTGGAAACACAGAGAGAATG
>NW_006160001.1:3132881-3133682 GCF_000334495.1 Tupaia belangeri chinensis
AGAGACCCTTATTTTATTTTTCCCTATTTCCCCCAAATCCTCAGCCCCCTAAAAACACTTCCCGCTTCATCGCTCCACCCCCATTACCCAACCCCCTCATCAGTTTCCTCTTCCCAGCGCCAAAACGGCGTCTTCGGATTCCTCCGTGAATGGGCCGGAAGTGCGTCATGCCGAGGCGCCGAGGCGCTCGTTTGGCGCGCGCGCCCTGAGCAGCCCGTCTGAGTTTGCTTCTTGGGTCTTCTCTTCTTTCTCCCTGGCTTTTGACTTTTTCTGGACCCTGGTGTCTTCAACTCCCGGGATGCCGTCTTCTTTACTGGGCGCGGTGATGCCGGCCTCCACGTCGGCTGCAGCCCTGCAGGAATCTCTGGAAAATGCCGGGCGGCTGATCGACCGTCAGTTGCAAGAAGACCGCATGTACCCGGACCTTTCCGAGCTGCTCATGGTGTCTGCCCCGAGTGAGTGAGCGATGCCCCTTTGATTACTACTTTCTCAGCCAAAAGATTCATGGGTTATCCCCTAACGTCCTTATCCCCCGGGTTAGTCGAGGCGAGAGTCTCCTGGGACGTAGGGAGCAGTTTGCTACTGAAGACCCCCAAACAGCCTGTTTTCATTTTTTTCCCTTCTTCACTTTCTTCATTGTAGATACTGGAGAGGACAGGAGTGAGGAGCAAGCTCCCAGTTAGAGTAGAAAGAGGCAAAGATCCAAATGCTTCGGATGCACTCGCCAAGGCAGAGGATCTCTTGATCTAACTCCCATCGTTATTCATTCTTCCCATTCACATTTTAGAAAATCGGAAGCGC
>NW_006160001.1:3133700-3143314 GCF_000334495.1 Tupaia belangeri chinensis
GAGCAGACGAGGTTAATTTGGGAATTTACTGTGTTTTCTCATAGTTACGTTTTATTATGTGTGTAGAGTTAGTGTAATAAGTTCTGGGCAGTATAGTGAAGTAAAGGAGAACAGGGATACCAGCATTGCTTATGGACAGAGTATATGTATTGTTTACACAGTAGTGACCCGAGGTAATTCGTCTAACGGTTTAAAATTATGACTAGCTCTCAAGGCTAAGGAAAATCGTGCCCTTTGTGAGTTAAAAATTGAAAAAAAAAAGCAGAGAACTGTAAGAAAACTGAGAGTTTTGGTTACCAAGAAACAAGATAATCTAACCATGATAATCTGTGCGATGTAAACCAAGAAGTCACCCCTGACAGTTTATCAGAAATCATAAATCGCTATGTGTTTCATCAGAAGAGTGATAGAAATAAAGACAGTACTTGTTCTTAACATTTACTTAACAATGTGCATGTATTATGAGACCTGATTGCTCTATTACCTTCTATGATTTTGAACATCATTCACTTTAGCTTCCTGAGTCAGAATGTAAAGATAAAAAGAAACAAGATACAGGGCCAAGGCTGTGGACTCCCATAGGGTCTACTGCAGGTTGAGTCCTGGACCTGGTGACTTGAAAAATCACACCAGGTGCGTGTGCGTGTGCATGCGGATGCACATGCCTTCGCAAAAATCCCAGTAAGAAAGTGGAGGAGAACGGATGGGAACATGAACATGGGAACATGAACATATCCCTTGGGAGGTGATTTCTCACTTTCACTCCCTCTCTATCTCTGTCTCTCTGGTGAGCACACATGCCCTATGGCAAAGAAACAACAACAAAACAAGTCCTTTCCTTCTTGTCGTCATTTTATGTATCTTATCTCTTCACATACACTTCTTCAACCTAATCTCTCTCTTCTTTTGCATCCTATTCACAACCTCTTACTCCACACTGAACTTAGTATGTTTTCTACAGGCACCTTCAAGATTGCTTTGTATCATTTCTACAGAGTTTTATCTTTGTTCGATAAACTTCTTGCAACCTCTCAGTGGAATATCCTAGTTTCTCTTTGAAGGCTTTCATAACTATTGGCACTCTCACTAAAGTTATTACTCTCCCTTCGTGTTCTGGCACTTAATATGTGTTGTGTTCTATTAAAATTATGTTTTAGGATTGAAGAGATAATCTGGGGGTTGCTTTCAAAAGGATGTGTTAAAATGACAGTGATCCAAATGACATGTGATTGGACATATTGATAATTGTTGAAGCTGGATAATCAATACATGGGAATGGATTTTACTTTTCATTGTACTTATGTATACTTCAAGTTTCTATAATATGTCAGTTTCTCCAAACACCTTTGTACTGGAGAGAGACTAAGAAGACTTCGGAAAAAATCGGTTCATCAGTCCTATCGAAACACCTTGTTTAGGACCAGGAAGGACAGGCTGAGTAGGACAGCTGACCATTGCTCTTACTGATCTGAGTCTTAAAACAAGAAAAAGGTTGCTCAGTGAGTCCACTCATGTATAGCACAGCTTGTGGTTTTTGTCCCCGTTAAGATTACACATATTTGGTAATATTTGTATTTGTCTTATTGGTCTGGGAGAGAAACCTAAAGGGAAAAGGCATGAGCTATTTTAATCTGTAAATGTTTAAGTGAGAAAGGCAATAAGCTATTTTCCCCCAGTCAGTATTTTGTTTTCCTACAGTTGTTTTATCTTCAAAAAAATTTTAATGGATATGAAACAAAGAAATTTTTTAGTTTCAGAATACTACATGAATAAAAAGAAATGCAATGCACTTGATTGTTTCTTGACAATTACGTATGTAATATTTATTATGTATGTATGTGGTCAAATAAGAATGTAAACTTTACAATGGTGAACAATTAAGAAACTTGATTCCCTAGTTGAGCGAGGTCACAGGCATTGCAAGGAATAACCCTTGCTAAGAAGAAAAGACCCTGGAATAACAGATCTGCTGGGTCCCCAGCATATTTGAGCATGTGCGATATCTTCACATTTTAAAGTAGTTTTAAAACTGTATTGTTTTTCCTTTCATTTCTGATTAGTAAAAAGAAAGGAAAAAAGACTAAGTTATTATTATTATTGTTAGTGTTATTATTTGGAGAGATTTTTGCTATAGGATGAATGCGCACACCAGAGAGACAGAAAGTGAGAAATCACCCAATAGGGGGATGCCCATGCCACAATCTCTTTTCCTCCATTCTCTTCCTAGGATCTTGGGCATGCACGCACACATTGCCCGGCATGAGTTTGAAGCCACTGGGTCTAGGATTGGAACCGTGTTTGACCATGTGGGAGTCCAGCAACGTAACTGCTATGCCATATGCTGTTTACAAAAAAGACTAAATAATTTCAATTATTTCAACTTTTTTTTTATTGTTATATAGTAAATCTTTGTAAAAGATAACCTTCTCTGTTGACCCCAGTTAATTTATAATTTTAGGCAAGACTATGCAGCAAGTATTTATTTTATTGAAAAGTGAAAGCAATAAAAAAAAAAATACCCCTCACACACACACACAAAATAACCTTCTACTTCTCTTTAGGGCTGAAATTGTAACTGACCCTTTAACAGTAGAATTTCTCAGGCCACTTTCTGTCAGATCAGAACTCCCCATTTCTCTTTTTAGAACCACCACTGCCCACATGCACAGTGTTTTTCTGTGGCTTGCAATGCTTCTACGTGTCCAGTTGATGAGCAACACATTATCGTTATAAATAAAATCTTGATTTTATTTTTTTGTAGGTAATCCTACTGTTTCTGGCATGTCAGATATGGATTATCCTTTGCAAGGCCCTGGTTTGCTGTCTGTACCCAACCTTCCGGAGATCAGTTCCATCAGAAGAGTCCCTCTCCCACCCGAACTTGTTGAACAGTTTGGACGTATCCTACTACTTTGTATTTAACTAGTTGAAAAAAGTTTGTGTTTTTATTACTCTGTGTCTTGTTTTATGTTTAATTAGTGTATTTTTTTTTCTGAGAGAGATTTTTTTGCTATAGGTTGTGTCTACTCACCACAGAGACAAAGAGACAGAAAGCGAAAAATCACCCCAGAGGGTGGATGGCCATCCCGCAATCCCTCCTCCTCTAGTCTCCTCTCAGGATTTTGGGCATGCCCACACTTGCAAGTTTAAATTTAAGATTTCTTGAAAGAAGTTTATGAAAAATGAGATTGAACTTTTTCTACCTTACATCTACACTATCTCAGATATGCAGTGCAACTGCATGATGGGTGTGTTCCCGGCTATCAGCAGAGCTTGGCTCACAATTGACAGTGACATATTCATGTGGAACTATGAGGATGGGTATGTATTTAAGGCTAGTTTACTGTGACTAAAGTTTAGATAACCTTTAGTGTAGTTAGTGTTCTGCTTGTTAGAAGTTGCTTGGTTTATCTTGCATTTTTTCTAGCATCTGTGTCAGTGCTGCATAATATGCATGCAGTCATCTGAGGATCTGAAGTGTAAATTCTGTTTTCGGATTGTTCGTTTGTTTTGTTTTGTTTGTTTTCTTTTTTTTTGGAGAGGTTTTTTTGCTGTAGGGTGCATTCGCTCACCAGACAGACAGAGACAGAAAGAGAAAACCCCCCGCGGGGGGGGGGATGGCAAAGCCGCAATCCCTTCTCCTCCATTCTCCTCCCAGGATCTTGGGCACAAACGCACATGCGCCCGTTGTGAGTTTTAAGCCACCAGGTCCGGGACGCAAACTACGGTTGACTACATGGGAATCCAGCGACATAGCCATTATGCTAACTGCTGGTCCCTGTTTGTTTTGGGTTTTTAAGAGTGATTGGTCTGTGAGGGCTCTGCCTTTATTTAATTTTTATTTGTTAATTTTTACTATCAGGTAATGTGTGTTTGCCAAAGAGATAGATAGAGAGAGAGAGAGAGAGAGAGAGAGAGGGAGGGGGCAGCTCTCCAGGGGGGATGGCCACACTACAATCCCTTCTCCATATTCCTCTTGGGATTTTGGGCAAGCACCCATATGCACCTGACATGAGTTTCAAGATGTCTTTTCTGAGATTTGAACCGTGTAATCAGCCATGTGGGATCCAGCTGCCTTAACCACTATACCACTAACTGTTCCAAGCTTGTCCATCTGAGAGAATCATCTCAACACTCTTGGCTCTTCCCCATAAGCAGATTGATGTCACTCAATACGTGGGCTGCAGTCCAGTTGGGAATATGTTGGGAATGGGAAGCAGCATTCCCTATGTTTCTGATTCATGTTTAGCCTTAAGTCTGTGTCCTTGGGTCTTAGGAGTGAAGCAGTTTTGTTTTACTGGGATATTTTTCCCCATTATAGTCTATGTCTAAATTTATTTATCTATTTTAATTATTTTAACTTTATTTTTATTTATTTTAATTTGACCAGAGAGGGACAGAGAGAGAGAGAAAGTAAGTGAGAAAGCAAGCTGCCAGATCCAGGACTCAAACTGCAGTTGGGCCATGTGTGTGTCCAGCACCCTGAACCCCCATTCCACCTGCCAGCCCCTCTATGTCTAAATTTACTTAACTAATAAAAGAGTACTACTGTAAGATAAGACTTGAAGCTAATGTATTTGCCCAGTAATAAAGTTATGTGCATTGATAGCTGGATCCCCCATGGCCTACCATGGTTCCAATCCCAGTCTTAGCAGCTTGGAGAACATGCTGGGCACATACATGTGCGTGCCCAGGATTGTGAAGGGTTGGAAAATGGAGGAGATGGGATTGTGGAGTGACCACATCCCATTGGGGGATTATTTTCTCTCCCTTTCCATTTCTGGTGAGCACATGTGTCTCTGACGAGTTTGCTTTCTTTGTATGTATAATGTTTTTCTTCAATTATTCACAGAGGAGACCTTGCCTACTTTGATGGCCTTAGTGAGACTATTCTTGCTGTGGGACTTGTGAAACCCAAATCTGGTAAGAAATAATAACACAGGGATGACATATGTATAATATTTACTTTGACCAAATGTTTTTAGGACTGAATAATACATTTTAAGTACTTGAATTTCCTCTTTAAGTATTATTCTGAATTACTTCCAAATAGAAATATATAAAGTAGTTAGAAATACATAATTGTCTACTCATTTTAATGGTATAAGTTGGTCTAGTTTTTTTTCTTTTCTTTTTAAGTTTTGCTATAGTGCACATGGGCTTGCCAGAGAAAGAGAGAGAGGAAGAGGGAGAAGGTGGGAAAGGATCCCTAGCAGGGATGATCATACTGCATTCACCTTTCTTCCATTCTCCTCTTGGGGTTCTGGGCACTCACACACGCATGCACAACATGTTCCCCTAAGCCATCGGACCTGGGACTCAGTTATGTGGTATTAGTCAGCCTTTTTATTGTTTTTTTTTTTTTTTAATTTATTTTTAAAAATAATTATTTAATTTTAGTTATTATTACAGATTTTTAAAATTTCCCATAAGGCAATGTGCTCACGAGAGACAGAGTAAAAATAATTATTTAATTTTAGTTATTATTACAGTTTTTTAAAATTTCCCATAAGGCAATGTGCTCACGAGAGACAGAGAGAGAGAGAGAGAGAGAGAGAAGGAATGCGAGAAAGTAAGCGTCCAGGTCTGGGACTCAAACCACAGTCAGCTACCTAGGAGTCCAGTGACCTTAACCAGCACAGCACCTGCTGGCCCCTAGTCAGCCTTTTTATTTTATTTTAAAGAATTATTTATTTAATTCCATTTGTTGTTGTTATCATTATTATTAATTTGACAAGACAGAGAATGAGAAAGTGAGAAAGCAAGCAGCCAGGTCTGGGACTCAAACTTTGGTCACCCATGTGGGAATCTAGCACCTTTAACCACCATACCACCTGATAGCCCTTTGGTCAGCCTTTTTAAATGTCAAACTATAATTCTTAAATTTTACTTTGCTTACTCTTTACTATTCCATTTTGATTTACTTAGGGTTTTTTGCATTATAGGATATTTTTATCAATTACTGAATTTAATATAGAAAGTATTGTTTCTGTACCTTTTTTTAATAGACAGAACAAGTGAGAACAGAGTTTAGGATAAACATTAAAAGAGGTACAAGTATTGTTTAACTTATAGTTTCAATATCATAATGTCAAATCTTTTTTTTTTAAGAATTATTTTATTTAAGTTGATTGATCTATTTTTTAATTTGACCAGAGAGAGACCAAAAGAGGGAAAGCAAGAAAGCAAGTCGCCAGGTCCAAGACTCGAATCACGGTCAACCATGTGGGAATCCACCGCCCTTAACCACCATGCTACCTGCTGGCCCCCATAATGATAAATCTTATTTCAGAATTACTGACAAGCATACTTGATTTATATAGATTTAAAGTACATCCCTTGAATGCACCTTCCAACAGGAGGAAATAATGGACAAAAATTCACTTCTTTTCAAAGCCAAAATAAAACATTTTAAGTTCATAGCTATTTTGAAATTATAACTGTTCATGGAAGTAGAAACATGCATTTTTATGCAGTTTACTTGGTTGCATTGGAAATTTCTTTTCTTTTTTCTTTTTTAAGGGAGATTTTTGCTATAGGGCGCTTGCGCTTGCCAGACAGTAAGTGAGAAATCACCCCCGGGAGATGGCCTTTTCGCAGTCCCTTCTCCATTCTCCTCTTAGAATTTTAGGCATGCATGCACACACACCTGATGTGAGTTTCAAGCCACTGGGTCTGTGACTTGAACTGCAGGCCGCCAAGTGGGAGTCCAGCAACATAACCATTATGTCATCTGCTAGTACTGAAATGTATTTTCTTTACATAGCATCTGAAAGTAGTTTTTACCATGATGTATATATCTCTGCCTTATATCTTAATTTATTTATATAAAAGTCAGTGACCGGACTAACTGCATGATAGTAAAGACACTGGCCACTCCCACATGGCCAACCATGGTTCGCGTCCCTGACATGATGGTTTGCTTTCTCATTTTCTTTCTCTCTCATCAAATTAAATGAATGAATGAATAAATAAAGTCAAATAAATCTTTAAAAAACAAAAAAAAAGTCAATGGCTGTTCTGGGCCAGCAGGTGGTATGGTGGTTAAGGGCACTGGATACCTACATGGCTGACCATGGTTCCTGGACCTGGTGGCTTGCTTTCTCATCTTCCCTCTCTCTGGTCAAGTTAAATAAAAGGATGAATAAATCAAATAAAATAAATAAATCTTTAAAAAATGTCAGTGGCATGAGACCAGCAGGTGGCATGGTGGTTAAGATGCTGGACACTCCCACTTGGCCGACCACAGTTCGAGTCCTGGACCTGGTGGCTTGCTTTCTCACATTCTCTTTCTCTCTCTGTATCTCTCTCTGGTCAAATTAAAATAAATGAATGGAAAGATAAATAAATGAACAATTATATTTTTAAAAAAATGTCAGTGGCTCTTCTGGGCCGCAAGTGGCTTGGTGATTAAGGGCACTTGACTCCCACATGGCTGACCATCGTTAGAGTTCCAGACTTGGTGGCTTGCTTTCGCACTTTCCACCCCCCCATCCCCCGTGTGTCCCTTTCTTGTCAAATTTAAATAAATAAAGTTAAATAAAATATTTCTTTAGAAAAAAGTCAATGACTGTTCTGTTTTTCATCTGAAACAGATAGTAAAATTTTATTCTCCCCAAATGTAAGTTTTAATACAAAATTGAAATTGTTGCAATATTTGCTTAGGGATGATAGTATTATCTTTTTTGGGGGTGGTTAAGTAGGCTTTATTGGTACAGGGAAGGCTCAGTCCTTCTTGGCAGCAGCTTTCCACATGGTGGCCAGCACATTGCTCTACTCCTTGTGCTTCCTCTTGGTGTGATGTGTGTCCTCACCAGCTTCTTGATGAACTTGAGTGTGTGCTTGTCCTTGGACACCTTGAGCAGCTCCATTGCACACCACTCGTAGGGGGTAAAGCCGCACACCTCCCGAATCAGTTGGGCATGAACTTGGTGTGTTTGGTGAGGCGCCCACGGCAGCAGCCGTGCCTCAGCTTGCTCATGTTCTTGGTCACTTTGTGGCCGTTGTTGAGGCCCACGGCCATGGGGTACCTCAGAGCCATGGTTATGGCTCTCCAATGACTACTTGACAGTATTATCTTTGATATTTAAACTATTCTTGGGACCAGTGGATGGCGTAATGGTTGTGTTGCTGGACTTCCATGTAGGTAACTGTAGTTTGAGTCCTGGACCCAGTTCCTTGAAACTCATGCCAGGCACATGTGCATCCATATCCAAAATCCTGAGAGGAGAAGGGATTGCAGCGTAGCCACTCAGCCAGGGGGCTATTTTTCGCTTTTTGTCTCTCTGTCAAGTGCACACACCCTATAGCAAAAATCTCTCTCTTAAAAAATAAAATAATAAAGCCTATTCTGACCTATGTTGCTAACAAATATTGACAATCCAAACTCTCAAAAATATGTTATCCCTGAGTCCACATCTTACTTTGACTCTTTTTATCCAGCCTGCCAGAGGGCATATACACTCGTCATAGACAAATCGAGAGAGGAACAAATACTAGATTCAGTCTTTCCATATTCTATTTAATTAGTTTTTATTTTTTTTCTTGAGAGATTTTTACTATTCAGCATGTGCTTTACCAGAATGACAGAGAGGGACAGAGAGACAGAAAGCGAGAAATCATGCCCCAGGGAGGATGGCCACATGGCAATCCCTTCTCCTCCATTGTCCTCTTAGGATCTTGGGCATGCACACATGTGCCCAGCGTGAGTTTAAGCCAGCAGATCCGGGACACAAACCGCTGTCAACTACGTGGGAGTCCAGCAACATAACCATTACGCCAACTACTGGTCCCTAATTAGTTTTAATGGTTAGATGATATTCTGTTTTTTAGGCAGTTTTTTGGTTTTAATTTGCTAAAGGGTGTGTGCACTTGCGAGAGTGAAACAGAGAGAAAGTGAAAAAGCACCCCTATTCCCCGGGGCATGGCCTCAGCCCCTTCTCCATTCTCCTCTTGGAATTTTCGGCACAAACGCCCACACCCATAGCTGGCATATCCAAGCCGCTGACTCCAGGACTTGAACTGCACGGTTAGCTGTGGTCGATATGGGTACCTTCACCACATTCTACTGGCTGACCCAAGTATATTCTGCTAATGCTTAAATGTATGTTTTTTCTAAATTAATTCCTGCCCTCTGTCTACCTTAGGTATCTTTCAACCTCATGTACGACACCTCCTGGTTTTGGCAACCCCTGTGGATATAGTCATTCTTGGACTCAGCTATGCTAATTTGCAAACAGGTATGGGAAATCACTTACTATGTTTTTTAAATAACAATGTTTGGTCTGTTAATATAATTAAAAACTTGTCTGGGCAGGGGCCAGCAGATGGTGTGGTGGTTAAAGGCGCTGGACTCCCACGTGGCCAATCATGGTTCAACTCCTGGACTTGGTGGCTTCCTTTCCCACTTTCTCTCTCTCTTTCTCTCTGTTTCTCTCTGGTCAGATTGGAAGATAATAATAAGTTAAAGTAATTCTTAAAAAAAACAACTGAGGAATCAGCAGGTGGTGTGGTGGTCAAGGCACTGGATCCTCCTACATGGCCGACCACAATTCAGGACCTGGTGGCTTGCTTTCTCACTTTGCCTCTCTCTCCCTCCCTCCCTCCCTCCCTCC
>NW_006160001.1:3143393-3153680 GCF_000334495.1 Tupaia belangeri chinensis
GTCAAAAAGAATTGGAGAAAAAATATTTTAAAAAAAAAAAAAAGGGCAAAATGTGAATTCTAGTGACTCAAATGAAGGATTATTTGCTACCAAATACTGAGTTTCTTTTTCATAATATAGTAATTTGGGATAGTTATTTGCGTGTTTTGTTATAATTTTGCCAGAGGGCATGTATGCTTGCTGGAGGCATTGGGGCAGGAGTGGTGAGGAGAAATCACTTCCCATGGTGAATAGTTACACCATAGTCCCATCTCTTCCTTGTGAGATTTTGGGGTCCCACACACATGTGCACAGTATGTTTCTCAAGCATTCAAGTCCAGCACTCATACCACATAGTCAGCCATATGGGATCCAGCTGCCTTAACCATGATACCCAGGCAAGCCTGACTTAGTTTCTTTTTGTTTATTTGTTTGCTTTTTGCCAGATGTGTATATGCTCATCAGAGAGAGAGAGAAAGAGAAGGGAGTAAGCACACCCCAGCATGATGTGGTCATGCTGCAGTTTCTTCTCCATTTTGCCATCTTGTCAGGATTTTGGGCATGCATGCACGTGTGCCTAGTATGTGTTTCAAGAAACCAGGCCAAGAGCAAACTGCTCAGCAGATATGTGGGATCTGGTTCCCCTAATTACAAGGCCATGTGGCTGGCCTAGGTAACTTTTGTTTGGTATTTTACTATATAATACATATAGGTCTTATTTGTACATGTACCATAGGTTCTGTTTACCTTGAATTATCAAATTATTTGTGTCAAATTGTTTATAGTAATTTGAAAATGTTTGTTGTAGAAGCTATTGAGTTATCAATAAGAGATTAGTAAGAATATCAATTCTGAAGATAATGCAAAGATTGTTTTAAACTTTTCAAAAAGCTAATAAGCTGATTCCTGTATTCTTTCCTTTAAAAAATAGGTTCTGGAATTCTTAATGACAGTATGTCTGGTGGAATGCAGTTGCTTCCAGATCCTTTATATTCTCTTCCCACTGACAATACTTACCTTTTAACAATAACTTCCACCGATAATGGCAGAATTTTCTTGGCCGGAAAGGATGGCTGTTTATATGAAGTAGCATATCAAGTAAGTCTAATATTTCTACTAAGTATTTATTTTCCTCTCTCTTGATGGAGAGGTTTTTCTTAGGCTTTTCTTTTTATTTTCTAATTATGTAATGATCTCTTCCCACTGACAATACTTACCTTTTAACAATAACTTCCACCGATAATGGCAGAATTTTCTTGGCCGGAAAGGATGGCTGTTTATATGAAGTAGCATATCAAGTAAGTCTAATATTTCTACTAAGTATTTATTTTCCTCTCTCTTGATGGAGAGGTTTTTCTTAGGCTTTTCTTTTTATTTTCTAATTATGTAATGACTCTAATCTTTTTTTTTTTTTTTGAGAGGTTATTGCTATAGGGCATGTGTGCTCGCCAGAAAGACAGAGGCAGAGAGACAGAAAGCAAGAAATTACTTCCCAGGGGGGATGGCCACACTGCAATCCCTTCTCCTCCATTTTCCTCTCAGGATTCGGCACATGCACCCGGCGTGAGTTTAAGCCACTGATTCTGGGACCCAAACTGCCGTTGGTTAAATGGGAGTCCAGCAACATAACCATTACACCAACTGCTGGTCCCCCTAATATATATATATATATACATATATATATATATTAATTTTTTTAAAGATGTTTTTCCAATAGGGTAGATTCACTCATGAGAAAGATGGTGAGAAGGAAAGTGAGAAATCACCCTATAGGGGATGGCCATGCCAAAGTCCTGCATTCTCTTCCTGGGACTTTGGGTGCATACACACATACTGGCATGATTTTCAGGTGGCTGGGTCAGAGACTGAAACTGTGGTTGGCCATGTGGGAGTCCAGCACCTTAAACACCACGCCACCTGCTGGCCCCCATGAATATATTCTTATGGAAAATATTCAGCTATGCGGTTAAAGCTGTAGTTCTTCATGACTATACCATATCTATAAAACCATAGCCCTCTGCCTACATAAAAACCATTATCTAGTCTATGTATGTCATTGTACATGATATATGCTTTCTTTAGGTATATGTATGAATGCCTATAAATATGTATTATATGTGTATAGACACACAAATGCATAGTGTAATTTTGCAAATGTATATTTTTTACTTGGATTGATAACTGTTTTGTTTTATAGCTGGCTATTCACTTACCAATATATCTTAAGTCTGTCAGTATTTGGTAATTTTTTGATTACAGAACTAAACTCAGTGGTTAATTTTGAATAGTATATCCTGCTTTATTTGCAGTTACTGGTATTTCATGAAAGTTTGAGGATTTTTATAAGTATGCGTATATAGTAGTTGCTATGAGGGAACTACATACCTTTACAAGTCTTTTTTGTTTTTCTTTTAGGCAGAAGCAGGTTGGTTTAGCCAAAGATGTAGGAAAATAAACCATTCAAAGAGCTCACTTTCTTTCCTCGTTCCTTCCTTGCTACAATTTACATTCTCAGAAGATGGTAAGTAGGAAATAAATAAGGACTCTTAAATGGTAAAGAGATCTGTACGTAGAGAAAGTATAGGTTTTACTCTCATGTTACTTTGTGCTATAAATGTACCATCATATAGCCTCTGTGCAGAATGTGTGAGATGGAGGGGAGGCAGACATTTGCCATTCAGACAGCTAGTACATATTTGGCTCTATGTAGAGCAAGTCCCAGTGTAAAATGCATACACTTGAGTTTTTAATGAACTGAGAGATTTAGACAAGTGAGATCATTTTAAAATGCTGTAATGAAATAAAGTGATTACACCCAAAATGTGTTACTATGATGAATTTTTAAATTACCTTCCTTCACACAATGAATTATTAAACTAAATGAGAAAGTTTCTTGAATAAAAGGACTGAGTATAATTATGTTTTTCTAGAATATTTAATAGTAAACCTTCATTAGATATTGTTGAATGAAGAAATAATGTAGAACTTCTTTTTGGTTTGGCTTAAGATTCATTTCAAAGAATAACTTTTTTGTGAATCTCTTAACCCACTCATAGTACCTAATACTTGTTTTCAGATGTGTTGTGTGATCTGAATGCTTTCTGGCTTGGTTCTTATGCGAACATCCTAAAATATAACTAACTACCAAGCAAGAGAGAGGAAAGTTTCTGAATGCAAAGTTCTAGTTCAGCAATTTCAATTAGTTCTAAGTAGCCACTGTGTTTAATAATTCTTGGGTTTTTAAATTTTTATTGTTTTTTTCTTTGTACTTTTAGATCCTATTGTTCAAATTGCAGTTGATAATTCTAGAAATATTTTATATACACGATCTGAAAAAGGAGTAATACAGGTAAGTAATTAATATTACCATTTACTGGTAGAATAACATCCTTGATTCTTTTTTTTTTTTTTTTTTTAATGAGTTTGTTTTGGGGCATGTGCCCTCAACAGAGAGAGGAGAGAAAAATTGAGAAAGCACCCCTCCAGGGAGGCTGTCCATGCAGCAGTGCCTTCTCTTCTCTCTTTTTGGGATTTTGGGCATGTATGAACTGTACACAGCGTGTCTTTCAAAGGTGCTGGGTCTAAAACTATAACTGTACCATTGGCCATATGAGATCCAGATATCTTAACCAGCACACCACCTAGCTGACCCCCTTATTCTTTAAACTTTCTTTTTTAATTGCCTGAGGGCATGTGCACTCACCAAAGAGGAAGGGCAGAGAAGAAAGCACCCCTCAGTTGGATGTGGTCACACAATAGTCTCGTCTCTTCTCAGTTTCTGCCTGGAATTTGGGCATGCACACACACCCGGTGTGTTTTTCAAGCTAGGTCTGTGTTTGGCTGTGTGAGATCTGGCTCCGTTAAACACTATCCCATTGGCTCACTCAGTCCTCGGTCATAAGGGAGAAGATTCAGTCCCTCTTTAACTTTTCCCATAAATGGTGTGTTTTGTGGATATTTTACTCTATTCATTATAGAGTACGTGTGACAGAAAGGAGAGAAGAGTACTGTCCACAGAGTCTGGTCAGACAAGGATCGCTGTCAGTCTTCCTTCCTGTCAGGTCTGGGGCACTTGTATGTAGGCCTGACATGTTTCAGGTTAACCATGCTGGGAATTTGAACAACAGTTGCCATATGGGATCTGCTTTCTATTAAATGGCATATTACTTCTGCGCCTCAGTGCCAACCCCATGTGCTTTTTTAAATAAAACAACCCAAACTACTTCTTAAGGCCTTTTTTTTTTTTTAGAGATATTTTTGCTATAGGGCATGTGCACTTGCCAGAGAGACACACAGAGAGAAACAAAGCAAGAAATGAAAACCCCAGGGGAGATAGCCACACCATAATCCCTTTTTCTCCGTTCTCGTCTTGGGATTTCGGGCTCACATGCATTCATACCTAGCATGAGTTTCAAGCCTCTGGGTCCAGGACTCAAACTTCAATTGGCCTTGTGGGAGTCCAGCAATGTAACCATTACACCATCTGCTACTCCCTTTAGGGCCCATTTTTATGAGATTTTATTTATATTTTTCCTGAAGTTTTTGCCATAGGATATGTGCTCTCATCAGAGGGAGAAAGTGAGAAAACACCCCCGGGGGAAAGGCCACACTACAGTTCCTCTCCTTTCTTCTCCTGCCTGGATTTTTTGGGCACGTATACACACGTGCCTGGTGTTATTTTCAATTCACTGGGTCCAGGACTCAAACCCTAGTTAGCCATGTGGGAGTCAATCATCTTAGCCACTAAATCACCCACTGGCCCTAAGATTTTAAATCTCTGAATTTCATGTTCCGTACCTATATTAAGTACCAAAATGAAGTATCCCTGAAAGGAAAAGTTTATTTAATAAAACGTATGCAATATATTCTTATAATTGTGCTAAAAATGGTGTTTTATACACAGGTTTATGATTTGGGTCATGATGGACAGGGAATGAGCAGAGTTGCCTCCGTTTCACAGAATGCTATTGTCACTGCTGCTGGAAACATTGCTCGGTAATATGTACTTTATATATTGTTAGACATTTCATTTCACAGATTAATACTAGTTATGCTTAGTATAGTAGAATTAAATCATTCCCTCCTCATATTATCTAGAATGTTGCAAGAGTTGATACTTTGAAGCTAAACTGCCAGAGGATTTATTTTATTCTTACTTTTGATGATTTAAAACGTAAGGCAAACTGGATTTACTGTACAAGGTGCAGTTTTTTAATTTTGTTTTAAGAATTATTTATTTAATTTTATTCTTTTATGTTTTAATTTGCTATAGAGCATGTGTGCTCACCGGAGAAAGAGAATGTGAGAAAGGAAGCTGCTGGTTCTGGGACTCGAACCTAGGTCAGCCATGTAGGAGTCCAACTCCTTAACCCAACGCCACCTGTTGGTCCTTCAGGTGCAGTTTGATGTGTGCATTTTCTTGGACTTTTTTTTTTTTTTTTTAAGGTGTTTGCCATAACACATGTGTGCTTACCAGAGAGAGACGATAAAAGAGAGACAGTGGAATGGAAAGTGAAAAATCAATCCTCCAGAGTGATGGAGATGGCCATGCTGCAAACCCTTCTCCATTCTTTTTTTGAGATTTTGGGCATGCACATACATGTGCTCAATGTGATTTTTCAAGCCATGGCATCTAGGACTTGCACTGTGGTTGGCCATGTTGGGACACATGGCACCTTAACCACTATAGCATCTTTTGACCCCTTTTCTTGGAATTTTTAAGCATCAGGTTATCTATTACGGGCACACCAGTGCCATGACTTGAAAGCTGTGTGTCTCAGACACTGCACTGCTGTTTGCATATGCCCTGGCTGCTATGGTCAACTGTAAATATCATCTTCACACAGTAAAGGCCTCTTTACAAAATAACGTTACAGATTTTGTTATCTGTGTGCCTGGGTAATTCATGGTCAGATATCATACTAAAAAATCAATGTTTTCTTTACTTACAAAAAAATTCTGAAAGCAGACAGTTGAAAACACTAGGTTTCTTATTTTTTACCCCAACATTCTTTTTTTTTTTTCACTATAGGGCGCGTGCGCTCGCCAGACAGACAGAGAGAGACATAGAGACAGAAAGCGAGAAATCACCCCCCAGGGGGGATGGTCACGCCGCAATCCCTTCTCCTCCATTCTCCTCCCGGGATCTTGGGCACGCACGCACACACGCCCGGTGTGAGTTTTAAGCCACTGGGTCCGGGACACAAACCGCAGTCAACTACGTGGGAGTCCAGCGACATAGCCATTACGCTAACTGCTGGTTCCCCTACCCCAACATTCTTAGGAAAATGTTTTCAAGTCCACAGAAAAGCTAAAGTTATAAAGGCTGGTAACTTTTTAAAAAAGAATTATTTTATTTTAACTTTATTTATTTATTATTGTTACTGTTTTCCAATTTGACCAGAGAGAGGGGGGAAAATGAGCGAGGTCTAGGATGTGAACTTGGGAGTGTGTGGGAGTCCAGTGTCTTAACCACCATGCCACTTTCTGGCCCCAGTTCTCCACTCTTTTAATTAGTGGTAACTGTTTCAATGATAATGCCCTGAGAACACTTATCCCACCAACCATTCACCTAATGGGATTTTTTTTGTTTTTTTGTTTTTTTTTTTTTGGAAAAAAATAAAAGGTTACCTTTAATAATGTTGATGGAAACTATCCACATTTAGGAGGTGTTTGCCAGTTCTTGTTACTATTACATTAATTTCCTAGTAAGTTAATTTTAAGTTATTTGAACATGGTAAGCATGTAGAATATGATGGAAATGTTCTTTATTATTTGGTAGCCATATTTTAGAAACACACTTTAGTTTTTCTCTTTTCTTTTAGGACCATAGATCGTTCTGTTTTTAAACCAATTGTTCAAATAGCAGTGATTGAAAATTCCGAATCACTGGATTGTCAGTTATTGGCTGTTACACATGCAGGTTTGTTTTATTCTTTATCTGCTATTGCTGTACTTTCGATAGTCTTCAGATTTGGAAATGTATGGTTAGAAATATGTTTTTACAGTTATATCAGTTATCAGTCATATTAATAATTCATAAAATAAACCATTTTGAAAATTGGAAGATTCCTGTGATTCTGTCTCCTTGTTTTATATAAGTGAAACCAGGCCTAAAGTGGCTTTCATTTGGTGACAGACCCTGAATTGGAATGCGGACTCTCTTGACTTTTGCAAATTCCTTCTGCTTAAATGTGTTGATTCATTTTTCAATTCTGTGTGACATTTTCTTCTAAATTGATTTCAGCTGGTAGTCCAGATGGTCATTTATGGTCAGGAAGCTGTTTTGTTGTTTTAAAAGAATTCTATGATTTCTAGCTGGAATTACTTCAAGAATACATTGCCTCAGATCGTTTATTTCCTGTAACTAATGTATAATTTTGCCCCATCATCAGGTGTTAGGTTATATTTCAGTACTTGTCCATTCAGACAACCATTAGCCCGGCCTAACACACTGACACTAGTTCATGTCCGCTTACCTCCTGGATTCTCTGCATCTTCAACAGTTGAAAAGCCATCAAAAGTACATAAAGCTCTTTATAGTAAAGGTAAGTTCTGAAATACTATCCTAGTTAAGATTCAATTCTTAAAGTTGTTACAATTTTATTTTGAGACATTTGAAGATTACATAAATTTTTCAATTATTTAAAAGGTGTTGGTTTTTTTTTTTTTTTTTTTTTTTTTTTTTTCCTAAAAGACAAAGGGAGACAGAGACAGAAAGCAAGAAATCACCCCCGGGGGGGATGGCCACACTGCAATCCCTTCTCCTCCATTCTCCTCTCAGGATCTTGGGCACGTACCCACATGTGCCCAGTGTGATTTTAAGCCACTGGGTCCGGGACTCAAACCACCATCAACTACGTGGGAGTCCATTAACCATTAATGGATGTAACCATTAAGCCATCTGCTGGTCCCTATCCAAGCATTTTTTATATTGGCATATTTTGAGCATTTTAAATTAGTATGTATACAAAAACTGTAGTATTTTTTATTATCTAAATACTCTTAAAAAGTATTATTTATTTAATTTTAAAATTTGTCATTATTATTTTTAATTTGACCAGAAAGAGACAGAGAGAGATATAGAGAGAAAGGGAATGTGAGAAAGCAAGCCACCCTGTCCAGAACTTGAGCCAGCGGTTGCGTATGTGGGGATCCAGCACCTTAACCACCACGCCACCTGCTAGCCCCTAATATCTAAGTACTTTTTAAATTTTGTTGATTTCGATATACTGTTAGCTTTATATAGGATCTCACTTCTCAAAATCAATGTTACATTCAGTGTAACATATCCTCTGATTCTCTCCTTTAGAATTGATAGGAAAACTGAGATGACTTTTCTGATACTATACCTGCTATGCCATGTAACTTTGCTTCTAAGAGTAATTGGGGGGCCTGCAGGTAGTTTAGTGGTTAAGGCTCTTGACTTCTTCATGGTTAACCGTAGTTAGAGTCCTAACCCGGCTACTTGAAATTCACGCTAGGTATGTTTGATGTGTGTGCCCAAAATCCAGAGAAGAGAATGGAGAAAGGATTGCAGCATGACCATCACCCTGGGGAATAATTTCTCTCCCTCTCTCTCTCTCTCTCTCTCTCTCTCTCCGGTGTGCGTATGCACCCTGTAGCAAACATCTTTCCCCCCCAAGAAACCAAAAAGTTACTAATTGTGTGTGTACAGATAATTATTAAGGTAATTGGGAATGTATATTACTCAACATCATATAATAAAATTTTTATGTTAAACTTTTAGGTATTCTACTGATGGCGGCCTCAGAAAATGAGGATAATGACATTTTATGGTGTGTCAACCATGATACATTTCCTTTCCAAAAGCCAATGATGGAAACCCAGGTGAGACAGCTTGAAAATTCTAAAGAAATTTTTGTAGTTTTAATTGAATATATTTTAAGAAATTCTATCGTGATTTATACCTATTTGCTTATAATAGTACATGATTGGAAATCATATGAAAAAGAAATATATTCTGCTAGTTCATTCTTTGTTCTTCTTTTGTCAAATTAGAAGTTACTATAATGTGGGACCAGCAGTTGGCATAATGGCTATATTGCTGACGTACCTTGTAGTTCACCACGATTCAAGTCCTGGACCCAGTGGCTTAAACTCACGCCGAGCACATGTGTGGGCAAAAACCTCTAAAAAAAGAAAATCGATCAATAAACAAACCCAAAAATAAATAAAGTTAAATGAATAATTAAAAAAAATAGAAGTTGTTGTGATGAAAAAAATACCTTGGGCCAGCTATTGACATGGTGGTTAAAGCAGCTGGATCACACATGGCCTACAGCATAGTTCAAGTCCCAAACCTAGTGGCTTGTAAAGCACACCCAGCGCCTGTGAATGTGTGCCCAAAATCCCAAAAGAAGGGAGGAGATGGGATTAAATGGACATTTATGATATTTTTGACATTTTAGATGCTTGAAGCTTATTATAAAGTATTCAAGAAGATTAAAACTTTTTTAAAAACAAAATATTGGGTCATCAGGAAAATCGTGGTACATTTTTACATAAAAAAAGTCTATCATGACTTTCACAACAACCTTGTAGTATCTTAGCTTAGAAAGCAAGTTATAACCTCAGAAGAGGACAAAAATATACATGTAAGCAAAATGAAAACACCAAATCTCCCAGTATAGATTAACCTATCCTGGAAGGAAGGTAGAAAGTAAAATTCTTTGGATGTTCAGAGAATTATAATTCTAATAATATTAATAATTTATCTGTAAAATGTTTTGCCTTTGTCTTCTAGTATAAAAAGATTATTAACATAAATGATGCGTAAGAAAAAGAATAAGAGTAGAAAACTAAATACATTTCTCTGAGAGTATTTACAACAATTTATTATTTATTATATCCACATTTATTTATCACTTAAGTCTGTATTTGTTTTCTTTTTAGAACCTTTTGCTTTATGTGAATTTAATAAGATGTGTAAACATTTATTTATTTTGCATAGATGACAACCCGTGTTGATGGTCATTCCTGGGCTCTTTCTGCAGTAGATGAACTGAAGGTAGATAAGATAATTACACCCTTAAATAAGGATCGTATTCCAATAACAGACTCACCAGTTGTTGTACAACAGCATATGTTACCTCCAAAGAGATTCATTCTCCTTTCAGCACAGGTATGTACATATTTTGTTATGGTGGTGACAAAAAGAAGCAGTCTTTAATGGTTTCATCAAGTACTTTGAAATACTTAATGGCTAGATCTCATGTACTTAGAAATGTTTACTCTTAAAATATTTTCTTTTTCTCTTAAAATGAGAGAAAGCACAAGAGGGAAAGA
>NW_006160001.1:3153711-3155194 GCF_000334495.1 Tupaia belangeri chinensis
GAGATATAAATATATTTGACAGGATTTAACCATGTTTTGATCCACCTGGTTTTTTGTTTTTTGGGGTTTTTTTGAGAGATTTTTGCTATAGGGCGCATGCACTCAACAGAGCCAGAAAGCAGAGAAATTACCCCCTGGGGAGATGACCATGATGCAATCCCTTCTCCATTCTCTTCTCGGCATTTTGGGCATGCACACACACGTGCCTGTTGTGAGTTTTGAGTCCAGGTCCAGGACTCAAACCACCGTTGATGACATGGGAGTCCAGCAGTGTAGCCATTACACCATTATGCCATCTGCTGGTCCCTGATCCACCAGTTCTAGCCTTCTAGTTACCTTGGACTGCAGTGTGTGCCAAGGCACCAGACATGTTTAGATTGGTGTGGGAATGGAACCTGGGCCTTCCTTTTGGCCTCAGTCACTGCATGGGAGCCTCTTTCTTGAGCCACTGCAGTTGGACCATCCTTTTTATTTATTTATTTACTTATTTTTAAGGGATTGTTGCTATAGGGTCCATGTGCTCGCCTGAGAGAGAGACAGAAAATGAGAAATCACCCCTCAGGGGAGATGGCCGTGCTACAATCCCTTCTCTTCTCTTGATTTGGGGCATGCATACACACGCCCCTGATGTGAGTTTCATGCCACCGAGTCCAGGACTTGACCTGCAGTCGGCCATATGGGAGTCCAGCGACATAACCATTATGCCATCTGCTGATTCTTGGGCTACTCTTACGAGTAGTTTCTAAATACCAAAATTGCTACAAAAGAACTACCTCTTTTTTCTTATCTGCTTGTCTGTCACTACCAACTAGATACCACAGTAGATGACCTATAAAGATTAGAAGTTTATTTAGTTGGGACCAGCAGTTAGCATAATGGCTATGTCGCTGGACTCCCATGTAGTTAACCACGGTTTGAGTCCCGGACCTGGCGGTTTAAACTCACACTGGGTGTGTGTGCGTGCGTGCCAAAGATTCCAAGAGGAGATGGAGGAGAAGGGATTGCGGCATGACCATCCCCCCTCGGGGGTGATTTCTTGCTTTCTGTCTCTGTCTCCCTTTGTCTTTCTGGCGAGCGCACGCACCCTATAGCAAAAACCTCTCCAAAAAAAGAAGTTTATTTAGTTCATGTATTTGGACATCAAAGGTCAAGAGGCAACACATAGTAATCAGCAACACAAATATCCTATAAGCCAAGTTTTATTTCTAAGAATAATCAAATAAAATATTTCTGAGAGTTCTTTTTTTTAAATTATCTTATTCATTCATTTATTATTATTTTCACACGACTTTTGTCAGAGAAAGACAGAGCGAACGTGCATGCGAGCAGGCTGCCAGGTTTGGAACTTGAACTGTGGTCTCCCAGAGAGAGAGAGAGCATGAGAGAGAGAGAGAGCAAGCTGCCAGGTTCGGGACTCAAACCGTGGTCGCCCATGTGAGAATTCCAGCGCCTTAACCACCACACCACCTGCTAGCCCCTCTAA
>NW_006160001.1:3155242-3155477 GCF_000334495.1 Tupaia belangeri chinensis
CAGCAGGTGGTGAAGTGGTTAAGGCGCTGGATTCCCACATGGCCAGTCATGGTTGGAGTCCCAGAATTGGCAGCCTGAAACTCACTCCAGGCCTGCATGTGTGCATGCATACCCAAAATTTCAAGGGGAGAATAGAGGAGAAGGGATTGGAGCATGGCCATTCCCCCCTAGAGAGTGGTTTCTCATCTCTCTTCCTTTCTTTTTTTTTTTTGGAGGGGTTTTTGCTATAAGGTGC
>NW_006160001.1:3155611-3195095 GCF_000334495.1 Tupaia belangeri chinensis
TGGGTCATTTGGAGAATGAAGGAGAAGGGACTGTGGTGTGGCCATCCCCCCTAGGGGGTGATTTATCACTTTCTGTCTTTTTCATTCTGTCTCTCTGGTGAGAGCACATGTCCTGTAGCAAAAATCTCTTAAAAAAGAAAAAGCTATTTTCTTAATATTTTATTTTTTGCATGTTAATACATTGACAGGACCAGCCCCCATGGCATAATGGTTAAGGGAGCCAAATCCCATATGCCTTACCACAGTTCTCATCCTGGCCTAAGCTTGAAAAATACACTAGGTACATCTGCATGGGTGCCCAAAATGCTGACAGGATGCAGAAGGGATTGCTGTGTAGCCACACCCTATTGGGGTAGCACTTTTCTCCCCGCGCCCACCCCCACCCCCCGTTTCTCTATCTCTCTGTCTGTCTCTAGTTTGTTCATGTGCCCTCCTGCAATTAGAAAAAGGAAGTCAAGTTGTGCATTGCCAAAATTCAAGTGGTATAACAGGAAGTATAAACCTTAAAATCTCCCTCAGGCTTTTGTCCCTTCCCTTCAGATAGTCCTGTCAGTAGTATCTCTGCATCCTTCCTGAGATCTGTTATGGATATATGAATAATACAGATATATTTCCAAATAAACCAGAGTATATCTTATTGACCATTTTGTACCTTATTTATATTTCAAAAGTATGTTTTGGAAATGGATATTGCCAAATTTCTTTGTATACATTCTCTAGTGATGTTTGTGAATGCCTCTTTCCCCACAGCCTCTCCCAGTACAGTGTGCTGTCTTTTTTTTTTTTAAAGAATTATTTTATTGAACTTTATTTATTTATTTATTTATTTTAATTTGGCCAGAGAAGGACAGAGAGAGAGAGAGAAAGTGAGAAGGCAAGCCGCCAGGTCCGGGACACAAACTGTGGTTTGCCATGTGGGAGTCCAGTGCCCTTAACCATCTTGCAACTGGCCAGCCCCAACAATGTGCTGCTTTATTAATTATGAAATTGTTTATCTTCTCAAGTGTTTATATTTCTGTGAATTATATGTTCCTATTCTATATCTGCTTTTTGATTGAGTTATCCTTTCGATTTACATAGTGAAAATTTATTAAGATTTATGTGGGGCCAACCAGTGGCGTAGTGGTTAAAGTGGTCAGGTTCCACCTTACTGTGCAGTTTGAGTCCCCTACCTGGTGGCTTAAAGAACACACTGTGTGTGTGTGTGCCTTCCGAAAGTCCTCGGAGGAGGGAGAAATAGAGAAGGAATTGTGATGTGACCTCCCCCCCCCGGGGGGGGTGTTTTCTCACTCTCTCTATGGAGCATGTATACACCCTCTGTCAAATTTTTTTAAAAAATGAAATATTTATGTGTCAGAGAAACTAACTTCTAATTTTAGCCTTCCTGATTCGTCATAGGATGTTGTTTGTTGAGATTTTCCCCATGTCGACTTTTCGTTTTTATTGAAAGGTTTTTGCTATAGGGCATGTGCGTTCACCAGAAAGAGACAGAAAGCGAGAAATCACCAACACAGGGGGGATGGTCACACCAGAATCTCTTCTCCATTCTCCTCTCGGGATCTTGGGCACACATGCACTCGCACCCAGCATGAGTTTAAGCCACTGGGTCCGGGACTTGAACCACAGTCAACTACGTGAGAGTCCAGCGACATAGCCATTATGCCAACTGCTGGCCCAGCTCTGTTTTTTTTTCTTTTTAAGAGGTTTTTGCCTTAGGACATGTGTACTTGCTGGACTGAGAAAGAGACAGTGAAAGGGAAAGTGAGAAGTCAACCCCCAGGGAATGGCTACTCCACAGCCCCTTCTCTTCAATTCTCCTTCTGGGATCTTGGGCAAACATGCACTCATGCCCAGCATGATTTTGAAACAAGCAGGTCTGGAACTTGAGCAATGATTGGCATTGTGGGAGTCCAGTGAAGTAACCGCCACGCCATCTGCTGGCCCTGACAATTTTATAAGTAGTCAAAGTTATTACTTATCTTTAGGATTTTATTTCGTAGTTACTCAAGTCAACTCTGTGGTGCATTGTTAATATGCTGCTCTGTAGAAGCTACGTCCCACATAGTGGCTGTGGTTCAAATCCCTGGTCCAGTTGGCCTGAAACACACAGGACATGTGCACAAGTGCTCAGGATCCAATGGACTCAAAGAATTGAAAAAAGGGATCGTGGCACTGCCTGACCCTGTGGAGAGTTCTCCCCCTCCCCCAACTCTGGTTTAGCCTCCCTCTCTCGCCCGTGCACATATACATGAATAAAGAAAAAAAAGAAAACCAAAAATTATTTTAAAAAGCTTTTTCACTGAGCTTATAAAAGAATCCACACATTATTCACAAAATAAAACTATTATGACTTTCTTTTATTCTTTAAATGTTTTATCTGTTTGGAATTTATTGTGGCAGAAGGTATGATTATGCATCCAGGTTCATTTTTTTCCCTAAATGTATGTGTGTGTGTGTGTGTGTGTGTGTGTGTGTGTGTGTGTGTGTGTATGGCTAACATGATTAATGGATTATTTAACTTTAATTCTTTCATTTCAGGAATAGCTTTGAGGAAGAGAGAAAGTGCTTTCTTACTAATTTTGCTGTATGGACTTACAGATCTACTATAGGAGTTGAAATGTAGATCTTTTCGACTGATGTGCTTTGTATTCTTGATGTTATATTTTCCTATTATTTATTTTATTCAAGAAAGTAGCAAGGTTAGTTGCTACCAACCAAGCTTAATGTATCTGTTAGTCACTCTTCCTTTTTTTTTTCCTATTTCTTAGGGGAGTCTTATGTTCCATAAACTTAGACCTGTAGATCAACTGAGGCATCTACTTGTGAGTAATGTGGGTGGAGATGGAGAAGAGATCGAAAGATTCTTTAAATTACATCAGGTAAATGATTTACACACTTACATACTCCATCTCTCTCTGGTCAGATTTTTTAAAGTATATTGTTGTTTTATACAGTGAAGCAATGGGAATGATATTTAAACTTATGTCAATACTAAAATACTGATAAAAGATCATCTTAATGTTCTTTCTTTTTTTTACCTGAGTGAGTGTATGTATACTGACATTTGAGAGCAGTAAGATGCTCTAAGATTTATAGTTAATTCAGGTTTTTATTCTTTGCTGTTGATAAATTCTTATCATTAAAGTATACTAGTAAGAGTCTAATGTTAAAGTTCTGTGACAAATGCATTCTTATTAAAAGTACAAGTTATTGGGAACCAGCAGTTAGCGTAATGGCTATGTCGCTGGATTCCCACGTAGTCGACCGCGGTTCGTGTCCCGGACCCGGTGGCTTAAAACTCACGCCGGGCGCGTGTGCGTGCGTGCCCAAGATCCCGAGAGGAGAATGGAGGAGAAGGGATTGCGGCGTGACCATCCCCCCTGGGGGGTGATTTCTCGCTTTCTGTCTCTATGTCTCTCTCTGTCTGTCTGGCGAGCGCACGCACCCTACAGTGAAAATTTCTCCAAAAAAAAAAAAAATTACAAGTTATTTATGGGGGCCAGCAGGTGGCATGGTGGTTAAGGTGCTAGACACTCCCACATGGCCGACCATGGTTTGAGTTTTGGACCTGGTGGCTTGCTTTCTCACTTTCTCTCTCTCCCTCTCTCACTCTGGTCAAATGGAAATAAATGAATGAATAAATAAAATTAAATAAAATAATTTTTTTAAAAAAGTATAAGTTATTTATGGACAAGTCAGTTTTTTTTTCCTTAGGAACTTGAGGCAGTAGTATGGAGATACAAGTATTTCAAAGCTATAACTAGAATTAGTGAGGTAAAACTGGGAGTTATGGGGCCAGCAAGAGATGTAGTGGTTAAAGCGCTCGCTCCCACATGGCTGACCGTGGTTAGAGTCCTGGACCTGGCAGCTTACTTTCTCACTTTCTCTCTCTCTCTCTCTCTGGTGCACATATGTCTCATATAGCAAATTAAAATAATAATAAACAAAATTAGATAATTGTTTAAAAAGCTATATGTACGAAAATATATTAAAACTGAACAAAACTAGGAGTTCTTAGTTTAAATCAAGAATATCAGTCCAGGGTTGGCCCCATGTCCTAATGGTTAAAAGAGTTGGATTCCACATGGCCAAGTGAATGGTTTGAATCCCAGTCCTGGCGGCTTGGGAAATAGGCCAGGTGCATGTGTGTGCATGCCCCAAATCTCAACAGGTTGGAGAAATGAAGGAGAAAGCATTGCAGCATAACCATGCCCCATTGTGGGGTGTTTTCTCCTGCTCCTGTCTGTCTCTGTCTCTATCTCTGTCTCTTTTTGGTGAACACATGCACCCTCTGACAAATTTTTTAAAAATAAAAATAAGGGAACCAGCAGTTAACGTAATGGATATGTCACTTGACTCCCATGTAGTCGACTGCGGTTCGTGTCCCGGACCTGGTGGCTTAAAACTCATGCCAGGCGCGTGTGCATACATGCCCAAGATCCCGAGAAGAGAATGGAGGAAAAGGAATTGCAGCGTGGCCATCCCCTCTGGGGGGTGATTTCTCGCTTTCTGTCTCTCTGTCTCTCTCTGTCTGACTGGTGAGCGCATGTGCCCTATAGCAAAAACCTCTCAAAAAAAAAGAATAAAAATATCATACCAGTGGTAAGTGTATAGATTTAGATTCAAACCACCTGTGTTTAAAAACCAGGGGCCAGCCGGTGGAGTGGTGGTCGGCGTGTGGTTCAAGTCCCAGACCTAGCAACTTGCTTTCTTACTTTCTCTCTCTCTCTTTCTCTCTCTCTCTCACTTTCTCTCTCTCTCTCTGGTCAAGTTAAAAATAAATGACAATAACAAATAAAATTAAATAATTCTTTCAAAAAAAACCCCCCCACTTTACTACTGGAATAAATTATGGTACTTGAAGTCTCTGGGCTTTAGTTTCCTTCTATGCAACATATGCATTACATTATAATAGTATGTGAATGTGACCAGCAGATAGCATAATGGTTATGTCTCTGGACCCCCACATGGTTAGCTGTGGTTGGAGTCCCGGACCAGTGGCTTGAAACTCATGCCAGGCATGTGTGCGTGTGTGCCTAAACTCTTTTTTTTTTTTTTTTCTTTTTGGAGAGGTTTTTTTTTTTGCTATAGGGCGCATGTGCTCGCCAGACCGACAGAGAGAGACAGAAAGACAGAAAGTGAGTAATCACCCCCCCCAGGGGGGATGGCCACGCCACAATCCCTTCTCCTCCATTCTCCCCTTGGGATCTTGGGCACACATGCACACGCGCCCGACGTGAGTTCAAGCCACCGGGTCCGGGACTTGAACCGTGGTCGACTACGTGGGAGTTCAGAGACATAACCATTACGCTAAGTGCTGGTCCCTGTGTGCCTAAACTCTTGAAAGGAGAGTGGAATATAAGGGATTACAGTGTGATAATCCTCCCGGGGGGGGTGATTTCTCACTTTCTATCTCTGTCTCTCTATGGTAAGCACAAGCGCCCAACAGCAAAAATCTCTCTCAAATAAATATAGTATGTGAATAATAATATATGCTGTACTTCTAAAAGTAGTGGTTGGCACATGATAGCCAATAAATGTTAATAATTGTTACTGTTATTTCCTTTTTTTTTTTTAAAGTATATTTCTTTTATGAGAGTGAGGGACAGAAAGATAAGCATCCTCAACAGACCCTACTACTGTGATTCCTCACCAGTCCCCCCTACATGTCAGGATCACAGATGCATGTCCAGTGTGTACAGACTGACCAGGGACCCAGACACACAGTCTTCTATATAGATTGGCACCACTTAAGCAACGTGTACTGACTGCTCTGACACTAAGCCAGTCCTCTTAGTCATATTTTCTAAAAGATGTGATGGTTAGAAACTGCTCAGAGGAAGCTGGATCCCTCATGGCCCACCAGAGTTTAGTCCTAGCCCCTTTAGTGTGAAAAATATGCCAGGCATGCACACGTATGCCCAGGGTCCTGACAGGATTGAGAATTATAGCAAAAAAGATGGTGATGAGACCTGCTGTGGGATAATTTTCCGTGCTCTTTCTCTTTGTCTCTTATGTGAATGCCTTTATGTCATGTGACATGGCAAAAAATAATTAAGAGTAGAAGGACCATGAGAAAAAAAAAATTGGAGAAACAAATCACAAACTAAATTAGAATATAGTAAAAAAAGTAAAAAACCCTAGTTGCAGTGGTGGACACTGTTCACACACTGAATTTTTCTGACTGGGACCACATGAGAGGCCCAAGTTTGATTCCCAGTCCAACTGAAAAGCTTGGCGCAGTGGCATACCCCTATAATCCCAGTGACTCAGAAAGCTGAGGCAGGAGGACTGATCCCACAGCTGTCCTGGGCGACATTGGGAGACCATATAGCCCCAGGTAGAATACGGAAACAACAGGATTACAACAGCAAGAGCCTCTCTAAATAAAGCAAAAGATGCATTCTTTAATACTAAGGCTTGTGATAAACTTTTAAACTACAAGTATTCACCTTTCTTTTTAATACCAGTTGATTTCATTCAGTCAACAAATCAGCCCCCGTTTGTGCTAAGCACAAATTTAAATATTGGACATAGCAGTAAACAAAACTTTTTAAGTATTCACTTTGGGCCCAGCAGGTAGCTTGGTGGTTAAGGCACTGGATTCCCACATGGCCAGTCATAATTTGAGTCCCAAAGCCAGTGGCTTGAAAATCACACCAGGCATGTGTACGTGTGTGCTCAAAATCCTGAGAGGAGAATGATGGAGAAGGGATTGCAGTGTGGCCATCCCTTCTGGGAAGTGGGGAAGGTAGTCCTCTCTGTCTCCAACGAGTGCACTTTCTGTCGCCAACGAGTGCAGGCACGCTATGGCAAAAACTTTAAAAGTTTTTGTTTCATATAAGGATTTTTAAATTTTCTACTTTTTTTTTTTTTATATACAGGAAGACCAGGCTTGTGCAACCTGCCTTATCCTTGCTTGCTCTACTGCTGCCTGTGATAGAGAAGTGTCTGCTTGGGCCACTCGGGCTTTTTTCAGGTATTTGTCAGACTTTTTCTTGGACTCGCCTCCTGTTTTAGATACTTATTTGCCAATGTATTGTTTATGGCCGTGTCAAATGGTTGAGTGACAAGATAGGCAAAGTAGTCAATTTTACTTGCAAAAGGATAAAATCTGGAAATATTTTTATGCTAATGAAAGCACTAGCTTATAATTTATGTGTTACTACTCTTAGACTTTGAAATGTGGTTTTGTTAAAAAAAATTTTATATGATCTAGTAGGAAAATTACCATGCCATTTGCTCACTAAATTCTCTTCACTGCAGATCTTTTTTTAGATGTTCCAAGAGTTTCTTATAATACTTCTTGGTAGCAGTTTTAAGTCAACATTTACTTAATAAGTATTTGTTATGTATCCTATGCATGTATTTTACTGTCAACACAATACATTGAAGTCTTTAATGTTTAAAGCATTTATTCGAAAACCAAACAATACTAGGAACAATTCCAGCTTTCAAGATGGAAAGTTTTACTGAATAAACTCAGTCTTTATTGTCATAAAAATAGGTACGGTGGTGAAGCACAGATGAGATTTCCAGCCACTCTCCCTCCTCCGAGTAATGTTGGTCCTATCCTGGGGTCTCCTGTATATTCTAGTGAGTATGTGGCATTAAAGTGAGACTGTTTCTAATACAGTTTGAATTTCAGAAACCTTATGGCCTCTTTATTTATTTTTTTTTTTAAGAGAGATTTTTGCTATCAGGGATGTGCTTGCTGGAGAGGCAGAGAGCAAAATCTTTGAAGGTGGGCGGGGATGGCCACACCGCATTCTCTTCTCCTCCATTCTCCTCCTGGAATTTTATGCATCTGGTGTGAATTTCAAGCTGCCAGGTCTAGGACTCGAACTGGGGTCAGCTGGATGGGAATCTAGCACCTTAACTATAATGCCACCCACTGGCCCCACTTTATGGCATCTTTCAATCTTAAGATTTCATTATGTTTCATTTATCACTACTGTATTATTAGTGAATAAATTTATAAATTTTAATTCTTAAAAGTGACTGGCTGGTTCTGCGGCTTGTTGGTAAGGCAGTCATATCCCTCATGGCCTACTACATGGCATATGAGTCCTGATTCCACTAGCCTAAAAAACACAACTAGGGTGTATGCAAATTTCTAAAATCCTGAAAGCGGGGAGAGATAGAGAAGAACTGGTTTGACCATTCCCCATGGAGGGATGTTTTCTCTTCTCTTTCTCTCTTTCTCTCCCCTCTCCCCACCACCCCCTAACTTTCCCTGGCAACCACACATACCCTTAACAGCAACCAAAAAGTGATGCTATATTAGTATTGAGTATAACCAATGGTATTTACAGAACATAGTTCATCTTCAAAGAAGAAAAGATGAAAAAAAAAAAAAAGAAAAGATGAATGACTTAATAACAAACTCCTATCTCATTGCTTTCCTAAGTAGAGATTAGAGATGTACTGGGTAAAGAGATAAGGCTCTAATTCATGAATTTAATGGGAGGTCCTACTCCCCACTCTTATGCTTAGAAATATTAGAAATTAGAAAATTAGCTTTTGTGCCTAATTTTGTCCAAGTGAAAAAAATTCAGAGGTTCGAGATGGCAGCTGGAGTGGTGGTTAAAGGCACCTGATTTCCATATGGCCGAACATGGTTTGATTCCCAGACCTAGTGGCTTGCTTTCTTGCTTTCCCTTTCTCTCTCTGGTCCACATTTTAAAAATAATAATAATAAATGGAATTAAATAAATGAATAAATCATTTTTAAAAATATTAAGAGGTTATTTTACAAATCTTTTTATTCTTTCCATTTTTAGGTTCTCCTCTTCCTAGTGGTAGTCCCTATCCAAATCCATCCTTTTTGGGCACACCATCTCAAGGTATTACTTTTCTCTCTCTTGGATTGCTGATATTTTTCTTTTAGAAATGCTTACATTGGGGTCCAGCCAGTTGTGTGGTGGTTAAGGCACTGGACTCCCACATCACTGACTGTGTTTCAAGTCCCAGACCTGACGGCTTTCTCTTCCTCTCTCTCACTCTGTCCTTCTCTGATCAAATATAAATAAATAAATAAAGTCGAGTAAAATAATTCTTTTAAAAAAAGAAAAAGAGAAAAATAAATGCTTACATTGTGTGTTACTATCTTTAATGCTTAGTGTGAGAAAAGCAACTTGGGCCTGCCAGTAGCGTGATGGTTTAGGTGGGTGGATCCCACGTGGCTAACTGCAGGGTTGAAGTCTTAGACCTGGCAGCTTGTAAAACACACTGGCTATGACTGCGTGTATGCTCAAAATCCTGAGAGGAGAATGGAGAAGGAATTGCTGAGTGGCCATCCCCGCCGCACAGAGCTTTCTCACTTTCCTTCTTGCCCTCTCTAAGTGAACTCAGGTGCCCAATAGCAAATTTAAGAAAAAATACAAGAGATTATCTTCCTCTATTCCTTGAAAATAAATGCCACTTGAAGGAAGTGACATCCAAGCAAGTATTGGCATTTGCCCACAAACAACTTTATTTTTATTTTTTTTTAGAGGTTTTTGCTATAGGGCGCGTGCACTCGCCAGACAAACAGAGACAGAGAGACAGAAAGTGAGAAATCACCCCCCAGGGCGGATGGCCACGCCGCAATCCCTTCTCCTCCATTCTCTTCTCGGGATCTTGGGCACATAAGCACACACGCCCGGCGTGACTTTTAAGCCAGCCAGTCCAGGATGTGAACTGCGGTCGACTACATGGGAGTCCAGCGACATAGCCCTTACACCAACTGCTGGTCCCTAAACAACTTTGTTTTAGAACTCCTCTAATAGTATGTCAGGAGAGCCTGTTATCTGGGTACCAGGGTTTAATTGGGCCCTGAAATCTGTATATTTAGTTCTGTTTCATTCACAGAGTGAATCATTAGGAGCAATGATTATAAGCTTTTATCTGTTTTTATTCTGCACTGCCAACCATCAAAAATCTGCATGGGAGCACCCATCCAAACCTAAGAAAAATCAAATTAAATATCTTTATTCCATTATTCCTGTAAATGTTTTTACACGTTTGTCCAAATACAGCAGTTGGGTTATTGAAAATTCTGAATTTTTAGGTTATATTTTTAAGAAATTTTTTTTTCTTTTATGTACAAGGTATGCAGCCTCCTGCCATGTCAACTCCATTGTGTGCTATGGGAAACCCAGCAGCTCAGGCCCCAAGTATGAGCTGTGTGACTGGACCAGAGATTGTGTATTCTGGAAAACACAATGGTATTTGCATTTACTTTTCTCGAATCATGGGGTAAGTTTTTCATGGAATAATTATCTGTTGCTTATCTTGTCCTGTCTTAGTAGTTAAATATTTTAACTCTAAATTTGGGTCATCAGCTGTTTCTACTAAATTTTAGATTTAGCTTATTGTACATTGATAAGATATTTTTTGTCATTTTGCCATTTATTATCTAACTATATTCATTTATTTATTGGTTTTGCTATGGGATAAGGGTACTCGTCAGAGGGAGGGAAATAGAGAAAATAAGAAAGCACCTCCCAGAAGGATGCCCATGCTACAATCCCTTCTCTTCCATTTTCCTCTCAGGATTTTAGGCATGTGCCCAGTATATTTTTCAAGTCACTGGGTCCAGGATTCAAACTGCAGAGTCAGCCATGTAATATCTAGCCGTCTTAACCATCACATCATTGGTTGGCTCCATTATTATCTTTTATTTGTGTGTGTGTATACATGCATATGTATATGTAGCATCAAAACATATAGTATTAATACATAGCAGTACAAACTACTTCATAACTCAGTGATATGTCTATAATTCAGCTTGGCAATTCTGGTATTGTTGACCTCACTCAGGCATATGTGGTCAGCTATGAGGTTCAAGAGGGCTCTCTTTATCTTGGCTACACTCTCACATGTTTAGGACTATGTTCGTGGGCTGGTCTAGAATGGCCTATGCTGAGATAGCTGGTTTGTTCTCCACATGGTCTCTCGTACTTCAGCAAGCCAGCCAAAGAGTATTCACTTATTGAAGGTATGGTTCCATTAAAAAGGGTAGAAACTTCTGGGACCAGCAGATGGCATATGGCTATGTTGCTGGACTCCCAGGTATTCGACTGTGGTTTGAGTCCCGAACCCAGAAGTTTAAAACTCATACTGGGTGTTTGTGCATGTATGCCCAAAATCCCAAGAGGAGAATGGAAGAGAAGGGGTTGCAGCTTGGCCATCCCCCTAAGGGGTGAATTCTTGCTTCTGTCTCTCTGGTGAGCACATATACCCTATAACAGAAATCTTTCTCTTAAAAAAAAAAAAAGAGTAGAAACTTGTAAAGCTTCTTGATGCTTAGTCTCAAAATTGTCCTATCTTTTACTTAGCTGCCTCATTTACTTGGTCAGAGGAAACTTTCAAAGGTCAATCTAAATTCAAAAGGTTGGAAATAGACTCCACCTCTTCAGGGAAGAGGAAGTCATCTATAAAGGGGAAAGACATAAGATAAATAAGTGCAGCCGCTTTTTCAGTTAGTCTATCATATTGCTTAACTTTCATGCTCGGTATGAAGAGTCTTCAAAAGTTTATGGAAAATGGATGTCGTGAAAAAAAGTACGCATTAATTTCAGTTTTTATTTTTGCATCAGAATAAACTCATACTCTCCCCCCACTTTGTTTTTTAAAAAAAACTTTTTCTGCCATAGGGCACATACACTTGTACATGCTGTAGAGAGACAGACTGTGAGAAATCACCCCCCAGGAGGATGGCCACACCCCAACTCCTTCTCCATTGTGCTCCTGGGATTTGGGGCATAAATGCACATGCATTTATAGTGATTTTCAAGCTGCCAGGTCCAGAACTTGAACCATAGTCATACTTGTGGGATTCCAGTGCCTTAACCACTACGTCACCTGCTGGCCCCTAAATTCGTACCATTAATTCAGTTTTTCAGTGTACTTTCTGAAGAATCTACATACCTATTTTTTAGATTTGAGATGTATCCTTTCATGGAATTCATTTGCTTAAAAAGTGAAAGACGGGACCAGCAGGTGGTGTGGTGGTTAAGGCGCTGGACACTCCCACATGGCTGACCATGGTTCGAGTCCTGGACCTGGTGGCTTGCTTTCTCACTTTCCCTCTTTGTCTCTCTCTCTGTGTATCTCTCTGGTCAAATTAAAATAAAATGAATGAATGATAAAAGTAAATAAATAATTCTTTTAAAAAAAAAGTGAAAGACTATACAAGCTGTTTATAAATTTGTGTTTTTTATCATAAGCTCCCTTGTTTACAATTTCTTAACCTAAACTCTTTTCATTCTTCAGTATTTTATTTTCTGAGATTTGGAAATTTTCCTATATTCTGTAATAACTTAGTAAAATGTTAAATGAAATCATTGCTAGGTTTTACTATACTTTGTCTAAACCAGCAGGCCAAGAAGCAGTTCATGCCTAGGTTTTAAAAACTGAAGAATCTATTAAGTTTCTATAGAAAATAATTTACTACGTATTATAATTGTTTTTACTCACAGCACAATCATTAAAACAATTTTTGTTACAGAAACATTTGGGATGCTAGCTTAGTTGTGGAGAGAGTATTCAAGAGTGGCAACAGAGAGATCATTGCTGTAAGTGGGTATAATGTTATTTCATTATTTGTATGTAACCAGTTGTTGGTATTAATAGGTGGTTTTACATTTCTCAATGTTAGGAACAAGATACAATAATTATATAGTAATTATTTAATTTTATTCATTTTATTATTATTATTTTTTTTTTAATTTGTTCTAGGGCATATGTGCTCACCAGAGAGAGAGAGAGAGAAGGAAAGTGAGAAAGCAAGCTGCCAGATCTGGGACTCAAATCACTGCCTGCCTTGTGGGAGTACAGTACCTCAACCATTATGCCACTTGCTGGCCTTTCAGCGATTATTCTTTAAAGAATGTGTTTGTGAGCCCAGCAGGTGGCATAGTATTTAAGGCCATGGACTCCCACATGGCCTACGACGGTTTGAGTTCCAGACCAGGTGCCATGAAAAATCACACCAGGAGCCTGTGCGTATATGCCCAAAACCCCAGGAAGAGAATAAAGGAGAAGAGATTGTGGTGTGGCTCTTCCCCCTGGGCAGTGATTTCTCACTTTCTTCTCTCTGTCTATCTGTCTGTCTATCTGTCTGTCTCTCTCTCTCTCTTTCTTTCTCTGGAAAGTACACATGCCTTATGACAAACACCTTAGAAACAAAAAAAGAATGTTTGTGTTCTCATTCAATAAACTATTCACCCTTTGGGTTAAATCTCAGCTGTAGCGTTTATTAACCGTCTAATCATGAGTAAATTCCTTTTTCTTTTTTTTTTTTTTCCCTAAGTTCCCTTATTTCTTCTGAGAGTGAGGGAGACAGAGACAGGTATCCTTAACATAGTCTTCAAGCCATAAACTACCCCTAGCGTCAACAATGTCGGAACACAGGCTCACATGCAAGTACTCAGCATGTATCAGGCAGGATGCCTTAGGGTGCAAACCAGGACCCTCCCATTTTAGTCCAGCTTTGCAGAGAGTTGTGCTACTGCTGCACCATTGGCTGGCTCCTGATCACCAGTAAATTTCTTAACACTTCAGAGCTCCATACCTCACTATAAAATGAGAAGATTAATATGTCTCCCCCATGTAGTTGTTGTTAGTGTTAAGTAAAAATCAGTAGCAATAGTTAATACTGTTATGTTAACTACAATATTGGGCTCAATGCTTTGGCTTATATGCACAAAAGAAAACTCTTTGGACTCAGCACTGATTTCATACATTGGTATACTTCAAGAAAAAAATTTTTTTTTAAGAAAGTTTTATAGAACTTTGTTATCACAATCTTAAGTAATAGGATTTATTTTTTTTGGGGGGGGGGATTAGGGGTAGAGGTTTTTGCTATAGGATGCATGTGCTGACCAGAGAGACAAAAGGCAAAAAATCACCCCCCCCCAGGGGGGATGGCCATGTCCTTTCTCTTCCATTCTTCTCTTGGGATCTTGGGCACACACATACACACACCTGACGTGAGTTTAAGCCACTGGGTCCAGGACTTGAACTGTAGTTGACTACATGGGAGTCCAGCGACATAGCCATTATACCAACTGCTCATCCCAAGTAATAGGATTCTTTTAAAGCTAAAGTATGAGCACAATCACAATTTTTCTATTTAAAAATGAAAATATAGCGAATATCTTTTAAACCATAACTTTTTCAAGTTCAAATTTTAAGAATAAGAATGTACTTACCTGACATAGTATATAATTCCATTCATTTAAAGTTCAAGAGCAGGGAAAGCTAATGTATAGTGATAGAAGTAAGAAAAGTGGGGGACCAGTAGATGGAGTAATGGTTATGTTGCTGGGCTCTGGTGTAGCCAGAAAGTTCGAGTCCTGGATCCAGCAACTTAAAACTCAGGCTCGGTGCATGTGCATGCATGCCCAGGATCCCAAGAGGAGAATGGAAAAGGGATTGCAACGTGGTCATCCCCCCTGGGGGGTGTTTCTTGTTTTCTGTCTCTCTCTGTTTCTGGCATGTGTACGTGCCCTATATAGCAAAAACCTCTCTTATAAAAAAAAAAAAAAGAGAGAGAAAAAAGTAGTAGTATGAAAAGTGGTTTCCTCAGAGATAGGATAGGTAATGACCAGGAAAGGACATTAGGGAAATTTCTTGGATATCAGAAATACTCTAAATTATGGTTCAGGTAGTTATTGTAGAAAAATGTAAAACATAATCAAAATGGTTACTAAAATATTTGTACTTTTTACTGGATGTAAATGATTGAGTCAAGAAAGTCATGACCCATTTTTGCATAGAAAAATGTGCCTAATGTGGCTAACTCAAATATGTTTACCACATTTGAGTACGAGAGGAGAGATATAAATATTTAGTCCTTTGTTTTGGTCAACAAGTGTGAATTAATATAGAAATAACTTTATTGTTTACAAAGGTAGAGCACCTCAAGATCAGAACTATTAATATTCAATATAGCTATACAGAGTATTTTTTTATACATACACTTTTTCAGTACTTTTAAACTTTTGAAAAATCTTCCTTTATTACAGATTGAAAGTAGTGTTCCCTGCCAGCTGCTGGAGTCAGTGCTACAAGAACTAAAAGGTTTGCAGGAATTCCTAGACAGAAACTCCCAGTTTGCAGGAGGACCATTAGGAAATCCAAAGTAAGAATAAATAGGGCTTTTTTAATTCATTCTTTTCTTTTCATCCTTTATTTATTTATTTATTTATTGTAGAGATACAATTCACATACCATAAAATCCTTCTAAACTGTACAGTACATTTGTATATTCACAAGGTTATTTAAACATGTGTAATTCCAGAACATTTTCAGCTCACCAAGAAGAAACCCTGAACACTCATCTAACAATTAAGTTTCAAGCCACTGGGTATAGGATTCAAACCATGGTCAACCACATGAGAGTCCAGTGCTTTAACCACTAAACCACCTGCTGGCCCCAAAACCTTTTTTTTTTTTTTTTTTAAGAATTATTTATTTAACTTTATTTATTTACTCATTTATTTTTTAATTTGACCAGAAAGAGACACAGAGAGGGAGGGAAAGTGAGAAACCAAGCCACCAGGTCCAGGACTCTTAACTGTGGTTGGCCATGAGGGAATGTCCAGTGCCTTAACCACCATGCCACCTGCTTGTCCCAACAATATCATTTTTAATAGGAAATTACACCATAAAGTTGTATAGACCTTTTGTAAAGAACATTCCTCTCAGAACCAGGTAGCATGGTAGTTACAGCACTGGATTTCCACCTGGCTAACAGCGGTTCAAGTTCCAGACCTGCAGGTTGAAAATCATGGGGCTAGCAGGTGGCCTGGTGGTTAAGATATTAGACTTTGAAATAGTTGATCACAGTTCAAGTTCTAGACCTGGGGGCTTGCTTTCTCACTTTCCTTCTCACTCTTGCTCTCACTCTCATCTCTGATGAGTGCATGTGCCCTATAGCAAATTTAAAAATAATATTAAATAGGGACCAGTGGTGGTGTGGTGGTTAAGGCACTGGACACTCCCGCTTGGCCAGCCATGGTTTCAGTCCTGGACCTGGTGGCTTGCTTTCTCACTTTCTCTCTCTCTGTCTCTCTCTGGTCAAATGAAAATAAATGAGTGAATGAATAAAATTAATTCTTTAAAAAAATTAATATTTAATAAAATTGAATACTTTTTAAAAATGAAATTCTAAAATTATAAAAATAGGAACATTCCTCTCACTTCCCTGAAGAATTATTAAGAAAGTATGACAATATAAACTTAAATATTCATTTCTTTAAAGGCAAAAATAGGAGGGCCAGCAGATGGAGTAGTGCTTATGTTGCTGGATTCCTACTTGGCCAACCACGGTTCAAGTCCAGAACTGAAAATGACACCAGGCATATGTGCTTGTGTGCCCAAAATCCCAGGATGAAAAGGGATTGTGGCATGGCCATCCCCCCGGTGGGGATTTATCAGTTTCACTCTCACTGTTTCTGGCTGTCTCTCTGGCATGCACACATCTTATGGCAAAAACCTCCTTTAAAAAAAAAGCAAAAATAGTATCTGAATATATATACTTATATGTAACATTGCTTATATTTGGTATATATTTCAGAACATCCCAAATGAAAAGAAAAAGGTCATCTTTTGTAATAGTTACAGATTATTCTATTATTCATATACAAGCACTTATGGTATAATTCTCTTTTTTTTAAGATTGATTTATTTGTTTGTTTGTTTAATTGTTTATTTTTAATTTGATGAGAGAGAGAGCAAGCCACCATGGTCAGCCATGTAGGAGTCCAGCATCCTTAACCACCACACCACCTACTGACCCCTCAAGTTAACCTTAATAACTTTACAGAGCATCTGATCATTGTTTTTCAGAGAAAAATAATTTTTATTGTCAGAAGGTGCATACACTCACCAGCAAGAAAGAGAAGAGAGATCACTCCGTAAGCAGAACATAGTTGGTCACAATCCCTTTTCCTCTATCTATTCTTTTCAAAATCTTAGGCATGCATTCACATGTGCCTCATGTGTTTTTCAAGCTGTCATGGCCAGGCTTTGAACTGCAGTCAGCCATGTGAAATCTGACTCCTCTAAGCACTGCACTTTGTTGCCAGCCCCCAAAATATTTTTAATTCTTAGAGGTTTTCGTGTTCATCAGTTTTTCATTTTACATAGTTACTTGCACTTATAGTGATGGTTGCACAATTTTATGAATGTATTTTGAGAACCTGAACTGTACACTATGACTGATTTAATTGTATGGTATATGAATTACATGTTAACAAAGTTAAAAACACATACACACACATTCTGCAATTTCTGTTTCAGTACTACTGCCAAAGTGCAGCAGAGGCTGATAGGATTCATGCGTCCTGAAAATGGAAATACCCAGCAAATGCAACAGGAACTGCAGAGGAAGTTACATGGTAAATTGTTGTTTCTGATCCATTAAATGTGCATGGACCCAGTAAAGCATTTTATTAGTTGAATAGTAAACAATGGCTTTAGCAATATTAAGTTCATATAACACAAATGTTTTTTATTAAAATATCATCATCATGATTTTAGAAGTGGGACTGTCTGAATATCGTATATTTACATAATTCATTTAGCACATACGTTTTGTCTGTTCTTCTACTCAAAAACATAATAAACCACCCCCCACCCCTTCCCCCCAATTTTTTTTGTTTTTTTGCCATAGAACACTGGCACTTGTTAGAGTGAGTGAGTGGGAAAGTGAGAAATCACACCTCAACAGGGATGGCCATGCCGCAGTCCCTTCTGCATTCTCTTCCAGGTGTTTGGGCGCGCAAGCACATGCACCTGGCATGATTTTCAAGCCACCAAGTCCAAGACTGTGACCATAGTCAATCATGTGGGAGTCTAGCACCTTAACCATCTTGTCACCTGCTGGCCCCAATAGACTCCTGTTTTAAAATGACTTTTTTTTTTTAAATTATTTATTTAACTTTGTTATTATTATTATTATTATTTTATTTGATCAGACAGAGACAAAGAGAAAGAGAAAGTGAGGAAGCAAGCTACCAGTCCGGTACTTCAAAGCACAGCACCTTAACTACCATGCCACCTTCCAGTCCCTAAAATGACATTTTATAATACAAAGTTTATATACTATAAACTCTACCATTTTAACTGTATTTTCAGTGTACAGTCTAGTGGTATTTATTTTATTCACATTGTTGTGTATCCATCACCACCGTTCATCTCCAGAATTATTTCATCTTCCCATGGTGAAATACTATACCCATAAAACAAATTCCTCATTTTCTCACTATCCCACACTGTTGGCACCCATCATTCTACTTTCTCTCTCTATGAATCTGACTACTCTAGTACCTTATATTCATGATCATACAAATTTTTGTCATTTTGTTGCTGGCATATTTTACTTAATATACAGTATTCAAGGTTTGTCCCCATCTTGGCATTTTTCAGAATTTTATTCTTTTTTAACACTGACTAGTACTCTACCATGGCCCAGCCTCAACCATTTCTTTTTGGCCCAAGCTACTCTCTTTCCTTCTACTGGCCCCAGTTTTTGTTCATTTTTTCATAAATTCTCTCTTAAAAACTGCTAGTGATACTTGAGTAAGGCTTTAAGCCTGGCATTACCAAACACTGGTGAGGATTTCTACAAAAGGAAACATTCAAATTGCTATCCCTCCACACTGAATCAACTGCCTTGAAGAACAGTTTGATAGTACCTAATGAAAGCTGAAAATGCGTATACTCGTTTTTTTTTTTCCTATAGAGTGCATGTGCTTGTTAGAAAGAGAGTGGGGGAAAGTGAGAAAACATCCTCTGGGGGTTATGACCATGCTACAGTCCCTTTTCCTCCATTCTCGTGAGATCTTAGGTACGCACACACACACTTGGCACATTTCCAAGCTATCAGGACTCAAACGGCACAGTCAGCCATGTTGGATCCCGTCCCCTAACCTCCTTCCATGCCACCTTTTGGCCCTGTACATGCCTTCTTAAAGCCAACAGTTTCTCTTCTAGTTATATATGCTAGCGCAGTTTTTAACCACACTTCTCTCACAGGAAAAAATACATTCTTTATTCTGACTCAGATACTTAAAAGCATTCTTAATCACATAACTGAAATGATTTTTTTTTCCTTTTTTTTTTTGGAGAGGTTTTTGCTATAGGGCTCATGCGCTTGCCAAACAGAGACAGAAAGCGAGAAATCACCCCCCAGGGGGGATGGCCACACCACAATCCCTTCTCCTCCATTCTCTTCTCGGGATCTTGGGCACGCACACACATGTGCCCAGTGTGAGTTTAAGCTACCGGGTCCAGGACTCGAACTGCGGTCGCCTATGTGGGAGCCCAGCGACATAGCCATTATGCTAACTGCTGGTCCCTAACTGAAATGATTTTATGGAATAATCTACTTGTTTCACACTCTAATCTTTCTTCTTTTTAATCTATTCTATTTCCTATTTAGACTGGGAGAAAAAAAGCTGTCATGACCAATTGTACTGATTTTGTGACCTGCCAGTGCAGATTTGAGAACCTCCTTCCTGGAGAAACTTGATTAGGCTTTTCAGGAAACCTTATTTAAGGATATTTATTGTAGGAACAATCTAAATATCCTTCAGGTGGAAAATGAGCCAAGTCGTAATATACTTACATGATGGAATGCTGAGCAGTTAAAATCAATACTAGATTTATATTTACCAGTATGAATAGCCTATAAAATTCAACGAGGCGGAAAAAACAATGGTGTTGGAACTGTATTTTCATTGATTGTTTATATACATAATACAGAAATATTTATACATATAGTAAGAATAAAGGCAAGAATATCACACCCAATGATCTTGGTTGCCTAAGATGAAGGAAGGAAAAACAATAGGGATTTCACTGTTAACTGTAGTCTTCATTCATTGTCAAAGAAGCATCTTATCCTTGCCCTTTTATCGAATTTGATTAGTTGTGTTTTGTTATTAGAGGCTCAATTGAGTGAAAAAGTTTCACTTCAGGCAATTCAGCAGCTGATTCGAAAATCCTATCAAGCTCTGGCTTTGTGGAAGCTTCTTTGTGAACATCAATTCACTGTCATTGTAGGAGAACTTCAGAAGGTAGGATTTTATTAAAATATCATACCATTGGGGCTAGCAGGTGGCATGGTGGTTAAGGGTGCTGGACTCCCACATGGCTGATTGCAGTTCGAGTCCCAGACCTGGAGGTTTGCTTTCTCATTTTCCCTCTCTCTGTCTCACTCTGTCCCACTCTGGTCCAATTAAAATCAGTCAGTCAGTCAAATAATTCTTTTTTTAAAAAGATAATGCTGGCAATACTAAATTTATTTTCTCTTACATGAGGTTCACACTTGGGCTTGAGAGGGCATTATTTTGTAAAAATTTAAGTTAAGATAAAGTTAGTAGTAGGTTAAAGGAAGATTGCACAGAAGTGTGTTATTGTCAGAGCCACAAGTTTTTACAGTGTATGAGGACTTTATGTGGTATGTGAATGAAATCTTTACCAATGGTGTATTTTCGTTAGGTTTCGTTAGGTGCATCATGGGGGATGACCACACCACTATCCCTTCTCTTCAATTCTCCTCATGGGATCTTAGGCACACATGCACATGTACCTGGCATGATTTTCAAGCCACAGGTCCAGGACTCAAACCAAGGTCGACCATGTGGGGGTTCAATGACTTCACTGCTATGTCTTCTGCTGATCCCCCAATAATGTAATTTTTTTAAACATTAGATTGTAACATTATTTGGGCTAATATCTCTTTGGGAAACTGATAAAAATCATCTCTCTTCACTCTTAAAGAAATATATATAGATATATATAGAGAGAGAAATATATATAAATATATAGAGGGGGACTTTAAAAAGTTCGTGGAAAAGTGACATTAAAGTACAAGCTTATTTTGGTGCAAAAAATTTTGAAATCCAGGGCCAGCAGGTGTCATAGTGTTTAAGGCACTGGACTCCCATGGCCCACTGAACACCAGGCACCTTATGTGTGCCTGCCCAAAATCCGGAGAGGAGAATGGAGAAGGTATTGCACCCCAGTCCCTTTGGGGGAGGGAGTGGGGTGATGTCTCACTCTTGATTGCCCTCTCTGTGTGTCTGGTAAGCACACATGCCTTATAGCAAAAACTTTAAAAAAAAAAAAAAAAGGTTAAAAGGTTATTGCTTATCCTCTAGGCTATTTGATCACCCTGAAATGCTTACAATTTTTTGTTCTTTCTGTTTTGTTAACATAGAACAAATCTCTTGCTATGCTGAACCCTCCCTCTTGCCTTAGCTTCCCTAATCAGATAGGACAATAGGTACCTGCCACCACACCTGGCTTTTATGTGGACCAGAAATTAAATCCTCGCCTCCCATGTGACCTTAGCATCACAAGAAGCCCTGTCTATGAGCATAATCTATTCCAACCTGTGTCATGAAATGCTTAACTCTTAACTTTTTTCTTCTTAATTTGATAAAAGGCATGCGTGCTTGCCAGAAGGAGAGGGAGAAGGTGAAAGCACTCCAGTGGGGTGTGGTCATGCTGCATTCCATTCTTTATTCTCTATTCTGTCAGGATTTGGAGCATAAACACACATTCTTAGTGTGTCTTCCTTTTGCTGGGGACAGGATTCAAACCTTATGGTCGGTCTTGTGGGATCTGGCCCCCTTAACCTATAGGCAGTAGGATCAGCTTAATTCTTGACTTTTGAGTAAATTTTCCTATAACTGTTTTCCATGCCAGAGAGGATAATGATTATGAGTTTTGTTATGGGATAAATATAATTTAGGTAAGGGTGTGTGTGCTTTAGAGAGAGAAAGTGAGAAAGTGTTTTCTATCGAGGCTGGCCATGCCACAGTCCCTTCTCCCTCCATTTTCTTCTTGGGATTCTGGGAAATAACAAATAAAGAAGAAATTTTTAAAAATTTAAATAAAGTTTGGGTATTTGCTAAAATTTAGGGGAAAAGAAAGTAGTATTGAAATCACTGAACAGAATATTTTACTGTGGCATAAATAATTTTACTTCTTTAGACTTCAAATGTAACCGCCAGATTTGTGAAAAGTGGACCCAAAAAAAGCCTTAAATAATAAAATTTTAATATTATTTAGGATTAATAAAATATAAGTTCATCATTTTTTTTTAATGTAGCCAATTCATTGTTCTCTCCTGGTTATATCCAGAGTTAAGAAACCCAATTCTTAATTTTCACTTTACCTGGGTTTTACTGTCATCATTTATAAAATGAGATGTTTGAGGGGCCAGCCAGGTGGCGTGGTGGTTGAGGGCGCTGGACTCACACATGGCCAACCACGGTTCGAGTACTGAGCCTGGAGGCTTGTTTTCTCTCTCTCTCTCTCTCTCTTACTCTGTCCCTCCTTGGTCAAATTAAAATAAATAAAGTTAAATACAATAATTTTTTTAAGAAAAATTAGATGTTTGAGCTAGACCTACTATGGGTTATTTTCCAGTTGTATATGGTTTTATGCAAGTTTGTAAAAATGTATTTTATAGCCTGGTATGTTTTCTTTTTGGAATTACAGGATCTATTAGTGCTGAGGTTTTTTTTAAGTTATTAAAGAAATTTCATTTTGTGTGAATGTCTATTCCTCAAATGTCCATTTTCTGTTTTACTCTTAGGAATTTCAAGAGCAGCTGAAGATCACCACCTTTAAAGATTTGGTGATCAGAGACAAAGAACTAACCGGGGCATTAATTGCTTCTCTTATCAACTGCTACATCAGAGATAATGCTGCTGTTGATGGCATTAGTTTGCATTTACAGGATATCTGCCCACTTCTGTATAGCACTGATGATGCAGTTTGTTCTAAGGTATCACTTTGTTACCTATTTCAGTATTTCTTATAGGAGGTTTCATGGTACTGTGAAAATCTCACTAATGTGTGACTCAGAAATATCTCTTCACTTATGTGTTACCTTGAGTATATCCCTTACCCTCTCCCAGCCTCACAAATCTTATTTAAGGAATAACTGGAAATACATGATTTCTTAAATTCCACATATATTCTTTCAAGTTTTTCATAATCATTGATAATATTTTTAGGCCTTTTCTTAATAAAAGGTTAGAAGTTAAAAAATTTAACTAAATATAGAAATTAAGGAAAATCACTAAAACTTTAAGTAAATCTGTAATGAATTAGAGTTAATGGGGCCATTTTTATTGATCCTTTCCTACAGGTGGAAAAAAATAATAAATCAGTATCATACGGACTGCCTGCTGACCAGTAATGTATTGACTAGGGAAGAGATTTACCAGTCAAAAGCTATCTTGCTTAACATATTTGTGAGAGGAAATAAGACTAGCTAGAATTTTTTGGTCAAAACCTTTTCTGCCTAAGATTAAGAAGAAGTAAGTTTGTAGAGTTGTTTTTATTTTTAATGGTAATAAACCACATATATATTTAGACATAGACTAAAACTTATATTGACAGCATCATCTGACTGTTTTATGTTTTTAAGTTCCTGTCATCTCTCCTAGGCAAATGAGCTTCTCCAGCGTTCCCGACAAGTTCAAAATAAAACTGAAAAAGAAAGAATGTTAAGAGAATCGTTAAAGGAATATCAGAAAATCAGCAGTCAAGTGGACCTTTCCAATGTTTGTGCTCAGTATAGACAAGGTGAGAAGCAAGGTGTTCTTTGTATCTTTTACTTCACTAACAAATGACAGTGTGTGAATAAAAAGCAAAGTAATGATGAAGAGACTTTTCCCAGAGACAGATCTTCCTATAACGTCCATCAGTGGCCCAAGTGATATGACATGAGAAATTCATTCTCTGTGTTTCAGTATTTGATGACTATATTCATCTCTGTACAAACTGTAGTACTGTATTTATATCTTGAGATATATCAGTTTTTCACATTGGAGTTTCAGTGTTTGTCCAGTTAAACTACTAGATATAATAGACTGTTTTCTTTGTTACCTTTAACTTGTTTTTTAACATTTTTTGACTAATTTTTAAAGTATTACTTTTCTTTAAAATTGCTTTTTAAGTTTTTCTTTGTTTCCTTCATGCATAAAAGACAGAGACAGCATCTCTAGTACAATCTTCATACTGCTATCCATCCCAGCCACAGCCAGCCCCATCTCATGCAGATGTCTGGTGTACTCAGAGAGGTCACTTGATGTGAACTCACAATCTTCCTGTGTGGGTCAGCCTCATAGAACGTTGTGTTTTATTGCCACGCCACAGTTTAGCCCCTAAAATTGTTTTAAATCAAATCTAACATAACGTGAAGACAATAACTATTAGTTATTGTCTATTGTCCCAAGATTTTTTCTTCCCCAACAGGAACTGAAACCTGTTTTAATAACTTTTTTGTTGTTTTAAGTATGAATATATATACTTTTTTTTTACAGAGTTTTGTTTTAGGGTACGTGCGCTCACCAAAGAGACAGAGAAACGTAAAGCAAGAAATTACCCCTAAGGAGGGTGGCCACACCGCAATCCCTTCTCCATCTCCCCTCTGGATTTTGGGCATGCACACACGTGCCTGGCGTCAGTTTTGGCCGCCAGGTCTAAGATTCAAACTGCTGTTGACCACTGAGCGTCCAGTGCCCTTAATCACTATGCCACCTGCTGGCCCCAAATATGAAAAAAAATTTTAGTGAAGGAACTATATTTAAAAGCTACCTGGTAGGCATTGTAAGCCTTTTTATTTAGTAGACTCATCAAAAATATTTTATAATATTGTCACTAGGGTGACTAATCTGTAATAGAGACAGAACTTCACTGAGTATTTTTATATGCTAGCTAAAGGAAAAAATATTGAGCTTAGTAATAAGCTTTAAGCCTTGTCTCATTTCTTTCCCATTAGTGCGTTTTTATGAAGGTGTTGTAGAACTATCTCTTACTGCTGCAGAGAAAAAAGATCCCCAGGGTCTTGGACTTCATTTCTATAAACATGGAGAACCAGAAGAAGATATAGTTGGACTTCAGGCTTTCCAAGAAAGGTCAATTTTATTTCTTTAGCAGTTTGTCAACTTTATAGATACATGCTTTCTTTGTGAAAAGCTCTCACTAGAGAGACAGAGGCAGACAGAAAGTGAGATATCACCTCCTAGGGGAATGGCCATGCTCCTCCATTCTCCTCTCGATTTGGGGCGTGCATATACATGCACCTGGAATGAGTTTTAAGTCATCAGGTCTGGGACTTGAACTGTGGTAACTACATGGGAGTCCAGCAATGTAACCAGTAGCCCATCTTCTGGTCCCTCTTTGTGTAGTTTTGATTGATAGTATTAGAGAAATAATATTTTAAAGACAATGCTTACTAAATTGAAAAATGTTTTCATATGAATATCGTTTTTGTTTTATCAAAAATCTGAATCAAGATTATAATATTTAACCTACATACAAAATTTTGATTTAAGGGACTGGCAGGTGGTGCAGCGGTTAAGGGTGCTGGGCTCCCACATGGCCTACCATGGTTTGAGTCCCAGACCTGGCGGCTTGCTTTCTCACTTTCCTTCTCTCTCTCTCTCTCTTCTCTCTCTCTGTCCCTCTCTGATCAAATTAAAATGGATGAATAAATTAACAAAGTTAAATAAAAAATAATTCTTAAAAAATTTTTTTTGATTTGATAAAAATCCTTAAGTGTTTTAAAGCCTGCCTGTGTGGGCTTTTTTAAAGATATTGCCAATGTCTTTTTTTTTTTTTTTTCTTTTTTCTTTTTTTAATTTGCTTTAGGGCTTGTGAGCTTACTGGAGAGAGAGAGCCAGAGAGAAGGAAAATGAGAAAACACTCCCCCACCCAGTGGGGATGGCCATACTGCAATACCTTCTCTTCCATTCTCTTTTTGGGATTTTTGGACATATGTGCACATGTATCTAACATGTTTTCAAACCTCTAGGTCCAAGACTTGAACCATGCAGTCAGCCATGTGGGATCTAGCCACTTTAATAACCATGCCACCAGCTGGCTTCTTAATGTCATTTTTAAATGGAATCACTCATTGAAAACAAAATAGTCTCTCACTGCCTCACCTCGCCCAGTTTCTGGTCCATAGTGAAGAGTAGTATTTTATTTTAAAGGTTTTGGGGGGTGGGGACAGCAGATGGCATAATGGTTACGTCACTGGATTCCCACGTAGTCCACCGTGGTTCAAGTCCTGGACCTGGTGGCTTAACACTCACATTGGGCTCATGTGCATGCGTGTCCAGTGTGATTTTCAAGCTGGTAGGAGCAGGACTTGAACCACAGAGTCTGCTATGTGTGATCCAGCCTCCTTAACCTCCATGTCACCTTCTGGCTCTAAATGATTTTTTTTTTTTAAGAATTATTTTTAAAAGATTTTTTATTTTAATTAATTTATTGACTAATTAATTAATTAATTTGACCAGAGAAGGACAGGATGAGAGAGAGAGGGAAATGAGAAAGCAAACCGGCAGGTCTGGGACTCAAACCACAGTTGGCTGTGTGGGAGGCTGGCACCCCTAACCACTCTACCACCTGCTGGCCCCAAGGATGATTTTTAAATGTTCAAAAATTTGTGAGAAACTATTGAAGAGAAAGTATCTGTTCATGAGGGAAATATATAGCCTGTCTAAAATGCATTTTTCTTAATACATTTATTTTTATAACTGTAGCCTTTCATATATAACCAAACACTTCTTAAACTAACTGAAAACACATATGGTTTGTATTGTTTCTACTATTAAATATGTACATGTGTTCTCCAAAATTAGCCTGCAAATTCTTGTATGTATATAAATAAGAGAAAGTAAACCAGTTGCTCTTTTACTTAAATTATTACTTGTTTTATTCTTTTTTTAGGTTAAACAGTTATAAGTGCATTACAGACACACTTCAGGAACTGGTCAATCAAAGCAAGGCTGCTCCTCAGTCTCCCAGTGTACCCAAAAAACCTGGTCCTCCGGTGTTGTCATCTGACCCCAATATGCTGAGTAATGAAGAAGCAGGTCATCATGTAAGTGACATAGCAGAGTTTCATTCTAAAAACAAACTGTGTTTAGAAGTTCTGTGTGGTTGCAGTAAGTAGCATAACCTTTTGGGAAAGTAATAGCTTGTAGAAGTTCCCATGAATTATTTTTGATTTCTTACCACTGGGTTTTGTAGGGCTATGGAATTGCCTTTCATTATGCTCATTTTTACTGTTTTCTTTATTCTAGTTTGAACAAATGCTTAAATTGGCTCAACGTTCCAAGGATGAGCTCTTTAGTATTGCTCTTTATAACTGGTTAATACAGGCTGACCTTGCAGATAAACTGCTACAGGTAAAAACCAATTTCTTGTTCCAGTATCAATACCTTGTAAGTATCATAACTCAGTGATTCAAGCATAAACACAGTTATAAGAAATTCAGTTTCTCATCCTACACCCACTATTAAATATTACTGTTAAGTGACATCTCTTCCTAAGAGGCCAAGAGCACTACTATTCTAATTAGCTTGTTAGTTAGAAACTCATTGGGACAGTTTATATCATGGGGTAGAAATCACTATGTTATGAATTAGGAGACCTGAACTTCATCCTAAGTCTGCTGTTAAGTTAACTGTGTAACTTCAAACATGGCCTTTTGCTATCCTAAATCTCACTATTTCCATCAATAAATGTATACATGCCATTTAAAAATTTCAAGTACACCTTTGAGCACAGAATGTAGGAATAAATAACTATGTTCTCAAAGTTTATTGAAAGAGTTGTAACTTTTTGAAAAATATTTATTTATGTATTTATTTCCATTTATTGTTGTTGTTATTATTTAATTTGACCAGAGAGAGAGAGAAAAAGGGAAAGTGAGAAAGCAAGCCACCAGGTCCAGGACTCAAACCACGGTCGGCCATGTGGGAATCCAGCACCTTTAACCACCATGCCACCTGCTGACCTCAAGAGTGGTAATTTTAGGGACCAGCAGTTAGCCTAATGGCTATGTCGCTGGACTCACACGTAGTCGACTGTGCTTCGAGTCCTGGATCCAGTGGCTTAAACTCACGCCAGGCGCGTGTTTGTGCATGCCCAAGATCCCAAGAGAAGAATGGAGGAGAAGGGATTGTGGCGTGGCCATCCCCCCTGGGGGGGTGATTTCTCACTTCCTATCTCTCTGACTTTCTGGTGAGAGCAAAAACCTCTCCCCCCCCCAAAAAAAGAGTTGTAATTTTATAGTAAGCTATCTATATCAACCTAATGGAACAGGGATGGAAACACTTTAATTTCATTAACTATGGTAAAACAGATTATTTATAATGAGAAAAATTGTTCTTTTTTTATTAATGTTGGGTTATGATTTTCCTTATTTTTATTAAGCAAAGCACAATTGTAGCTATCTATATTGTATTTGTTATATGAAAAATATAATATTTTAATTTTAACTGTACAATTTCCAGATTGCATCTCCATTTCTGGAGCCACATCTAGTTCGGATGGCCAAAGTTGATCAAAATAAAGTACGTTATATGGATTTACTCTGGAGGTATTATGAAAAGAGCAGAAGTTTCAGTAATGCTGCTCGTGTGCTGTCCAAATTGGCTGACTTGCATAGGTATGGCATAATACTGGCATTGTGAGGAATGATTGAAGTCTGCGCTACATGTAGTTACATCCAAATTTCACAAATTAAACCTTATTCAGGTTGTACAGCTAGGTTATTTCTGCTTTTTCTTTCACGTAAAATTTACAGTTCTTTGTGTTTTCCGTTTAATACTTTATAATCTATGGAAGGTACTAAAAAATATTCATAAAACCCTCTTTATTCAAAGTGTCTTTCTAATCCCTTTCTTTAAAGTATGTCTTTAAATCTTTAGATTATTTCTTAGTAACAATTAATTACTATTAATAATTTTAAAAGTAGGAACGTTGGATTCCCACATGGCTGACCATGGTTTGAGTCCTGAACCTGGTGACTTGCTTTCTCACTTTCCCTCTTTCTTTCTCTCACTCTGTCCCTCTCTGATCAAATTAAAATAAATAAATAAATAAAGTTAAATAAAATAACTTTAAAATAAAAAAGAAAGAAAGAAATTCAAAATAAGGGGCCAGCAAATGGCATGGTGGTTGAGGCACTGGACTCCCAAATGGCTGACTGTAGTTTGAATCTCAGGCATGAAGGCTTGCTTTCTTACCTTCTTTCTCTTTCTCTCTCCGTCTCTCTCTGGGTATATTAAAAACAATAATAATGATGACAATGAATACAATTAAATAAAGCAATTCTTTAAAAAAAAGCAATCCAGGGATCAGCGTTAGCGTAATGGCTGTGTCACTGGACTCCCACGTAGTCAACCACAGTTCTAGTCCCAGACCCGGTGGCTTAAACTCACGCCAGGTGCATGTGCGTGCATGCCCAACATCCTGAGAGGAGAATGGAGAAGGGATTGTGGTGTGTCCATCCCCCCTGGGGGGGGTGATTTCTCGCTTTCTGTCTCTCTTTCTCTCTGTCTTTCTCGTAAGCACACGAACCCTATAGCAGAAAACCTCTCAAAAACAAACAAAAAACAAAAAAAAAATTTAAAAAAAGAAATCCAAAATAATTATATTTGTTTGGGAAAAAACACATCAAGTTTTAAGTTTTTTGTTTTGTTTTATTTTTTATTTATTTATTTTTTTTTGCTATAGGACGCATGCGCTCGCCAGACAGACAGAGAGACAGAGAGATAGAAAGCAAGAAATCACCCCCCACGGGGGATAACCACGCTACAATCCCTTCTCCATTCTACTCTCTGGATCTTGGGTACACACGCACACACGCCTGGCGTGAGTTTTAAACCACCAGGTCCGGGACACGAACCGCGGTCGACTACGTGGGAGTCCAGCGGCATGGCCATTATGCTAACTGCTGGTCCCTAAAGTTTTAAGTTTTAAATGGCCTTTTATATCCATGTGATATAAAATAGTACATCCTAATTAACATACTTCGTATCTTCGACCATTAAGAAAACGTGTAACTAAAAAATGGATTTTCCCTCCTAGCACAGAAATTTCACTTCAGCAGCGACTAGAATACATTGCTCGAGCCATTCTTAGTGCCAAGAGTTCCACTGCCATTTCATCAATAGCTGCAGATGGTGAATTCCTTCATGAACTGGAAGAAAAAATGGAAGTAAGTGCTAAAGATACTTGAACTCTGTCTACATCGTGTAGTAGTCACATAGTGAGTCCACCCTCCCATCTGGTAAATAATGTGTTTATAGACGTCATTTTTATTACTCTAGTCTCATCTGCCTATATATATTTATTTGCTTTTATATTTAGAAATAAATCTTGAGGTTTTAAGGATACCAGCACTTGGTTCATAAAAATATTGCTATAATTTGGAAGTTTTTTCTATGACATTTGTAAAGGCTTTTTCTAGCTGTTTCAATAGCAGATGGATTATATCACAGTCACTGTTTATTCTGAAAACTAATGAGTAGATGTGCGAAGTAGAATAGGCTAAACTGCCTTAACTATGAAACTCAGAAACATGTAATGGTCTAAATACATAAATACAATTATTTCTTATTCACAGAAATGCAGAGGGGGTGCTCCTTTTGCTTGCTTGCTTGCTTTTTATTTTATTTTATTTTATTGGGAACAGCAGATGGTGCAATGGTATTGTCGCTGGACCACCACGTAGTTGACCACAGTTTGAATCCTGGACCCAGTGACTTGAAACTCACATCAGGCATATGTTTGTGCATGCCCAAAATCTCAAGAGGAGATTGGAGGAGAAGGGATTACAGTATGGCCATCCCCTTTTGGGGATGATTTCTCACTTTCTGTTTGTCTATCTCTGGCGAGTGCATGTGCCCTATAGCAAACACCTCTCTCAAAAAAAAAAAAAAGAATTATTTTATTTAACTTATTATTATTATTATTATTATTATTCTTTTAATTTGACCAGAGAGATAAAGTGTGAAAGCAAGCCGCTGGGACTGGGACTTAAACCACAGTTGGTCATGTGGGAATCTAGCAACCCCAATCACCACACCACTTGCCATCCCCTGTTCCTGATATTTTCACATGCTTGATTGAGGGACCCAAGTTCTGTTTTTGGTGCTACCATTTCTTAGAGCTTTGTTTTATCTTCTGTTGGGAGGCAAGGGAAAAAAACATGTAAGCAACACATTCATTGTGTTAAAAATCACAAGGCTAAAGTCACATACTTTATTTTTCCACTCACATTCCTTTTAAGAGAGTCATATGTTTATTTTTCCACTCACATTCCTTTTAAGAGAATTTAGTCATGTAGCTATACCACTCTGTAAAGGGCACTGGGATGCATAATCTAACCATCTGTCTGGCCACTGTCATGAGAGGTATCAGTATTGGTGGGTAGCTAAGGCTGTTGGCTGTACTTCTTGTGAAGCCTATTATGTTGATATGAAATCTGTTCCAATGATGAAAGTCAGTTATGATAGAGGTCTTTTATATATTTTTATTTTAATTTTAGTAAGCTTAAAATCAGATACTAAGAGTCATTCCTTTGAGTAACTATTGATTTATCTTAAATAAATTAAGATGTCCTATTTCTGTCCAAACTAGGTTGCCAGGATCCAACTTCAGATACAAGAGACACTACAAAGACAATATTCCCATCATTCTTCTGTACAGGATGCAATTTCTCAGCTGGATTCTGAGCTAATGGACATAACTAAGGTAATAAAAAATTGAGTGAGGACCAACTTCCTAGCTCAATGGTTAAAGGGAGATGAGTCCCAGATAGCCAATCACAGTTCACATCCCAGCCCCAGCAACCTGAAATACACTCTGGGCACAAGTGTGCATACCCAAAATACCAAAAGAAGGAAGGAATAGAGAAAAGAATTGCATGACCATGCCCCATGGTGGGGGAGTGCTCTCTCTTTCTTTCTCTCTCTCCCTCTCTCTCTCTCTTACTCTCTCGCTCTTCTCTCACTTTCTACTGAGCCACACTTGTCTTCTGACCCAAAAAAAAAAGCAACTGAAATTTGCCTAGAGGTCACCTTACCTAATATTGATAGAAATTCCTTGTTTGTTTTACATTTTTTTGTCTCATGGGAAAGATTATAATCTATCTCTACAAAGTGAGATAAACTGTCTTTGGCAGCCTGTCTTTAGGCTGACCGACCACTGCTGCTGCATCTGACTCTGAGAGAAGGCTAAGCCAGTAGCTTAGCTAAAACAGTTTAATATATGGCTTTGCTTCTTGTCTTGGAAATTGTAACTGAAACAGGTTACTTTGCTTAACTCTCCACACCTCTCACTCAGTACCCTTCTGAGCGGTTCCTTCCTCTTTAGTTAGTTACTCTTGGCATGATTCCAAGTTCCCCCAAAACACCCTGAGATTTGTCAGTATTCTCATGATTTTTTAATCCCGTATTTATACAGCATTAATTCTAAAAGAATCACTGTAGCATTCCAACCAAGAAAAAAAGGTACATAAGCTGAAATCTCTTTGAATGATTAGGCATTCATCATTTTTATCCTGCAGTTACGACCAGCTGTACATCATCACATCTTTTTATTATATTTTAGAAACTTAAATCTTTGGTTATGTTTGATTTTCAGTAAATATTTTCACTATTAATCTCTGATTGTATCTCTGTGATTGGATGTTTAAGTTTGGATTTTTCTCCCACAGCTTTATGGGGAATTTGCAGACCCATTTAAGCTTGCAGAGTGTAAACTTGCAATAATTCATTGTGCTGGTTATTCAGACCCTGTATTGGTGCAGACACTTTGGCAAGATATCATAGAGAAAGGTAAGTGTTCAACTCTAAGTATATTAAGATAACATCATTTAGTGGCTTGGTAGAGGAATGCAAGTTTCTAGTAGCTAGTATATCTACAGTTTGTGAGAATTATGTATCCTTAAGTAGAATATAAGTAGTGGACACCTGTGTATGATAAAGGATGATCATATGGAGAATGACCCTAATGAATAATTAGGAGGACATTTAGTGAAAAGAATGTGTGGTTTTAAAAGGGAACCCTTACATATTGGTGGGAATGTAAATTGATAAATTGATATAGCCAGTGTGGAAAACAATGAGATTCCTTAGAGATATACAAATAGAATTATCATATGAGCCAAAAATCCTACTCTTTGGTAATTACCCAAGAGATAAGAAAGCACTCAGTTAGAAAGACACTGCATGTCCATATTTATTGCAATATTATTCACAATTGCAAAGACATGAAATCAGCCTAAGTACCTAAGAACTAATGACTGGGTTGAAAAATTGTGGCATATATATAGTATGGAATATACTACTCATCCACTGGGACAATGAGACACTGTTACTTGTCTCAGAGTGGATGAATTAGAAGATTTAATGCCAAGTGAAGTAAGCCAGACTTTGAAAGACAAGCACTTTATCCCTGCTCAATATATAGTGAATGTCTGTACTCTGTGACAAAAATGGAAAGATCCAACAATATGATAGCAAAGAAGAGAAGTGTAAATACCTTATCTGTAAGGGAGGGGAGTGGATGGTAGAGAAAGAGTGAGAGGGGCAAAGGGAAGAAACATGTAGCAGACAGAAGAATGTAAAGTTCTCTACTGAAGAAGAAAAATGGTAATGTCTTTGATATGATTGTCACATAGTCTGTGTGTACTTAGAAAACCACATCCTGTGCTATAGAAATGTGCGATGATTGAATGTAAATCAAAAAATCAAAATATCAAAATGTGAGGAAAGAAAAAGAATAAGGAGGAAATGTAAGAGACAAAGAAAAGAGAGAGAGGTAGACCAGCAAGTGGGTGGTAGTTAAGCCACTGGACTCCCACATAGCTGACTGCAGTTTAAGTCCCAGACCTGGTGACTTGCTTTCTCACTTTCTCTCACTGAGGAATTAAAATAACAATAATAATAATTAAATTAAATAGATACTTATTTAAAAGAAAGAAAAAGTATGGCCTGTGGTGAGGGGTTGTTTTTAACGATTTGTGCTATCTGATGAAAGATAGAGACATTTCTCTCAAATTTCATAACCAGTACCATTGTAAGAGATAAGACACTAAAAGAAATAAGTAAGACACTAAAAGAAACACAGCCTGCTAATGATGTTAATCTGAATATCAGTTCTACGGTACTTTGAATCTTTTTTTTTTTTAATTTTCTTCTGAAACATTTTAAATTAATTAATTAATTTACATTCATTCCCTGAGCATTGTCACAGCATACAAAATATAATTTCCCATCCAAAATATACTGCATAGTGGCTTAATCATACATGTTATCGTCGTTAATTTTAATATTGTCATTAATTTCTGCTTTCATAAATATACATGTGTATATATATATTTTTTTTTCCCCAAATTGGTTTTTGGTTTTGGTTTTGTTTTTTTTTTTGTTGTTGTTGTTGTTTTTCCTAAAAGAGATTACATAGAGACTCTTTTGGAATAATTTTATCAGCACCTTTCCTTATTAATAAGAGGACCAAGTACATGAATTTGTGGTGGGTAAGTGATGAAAGGTGGAGAAGAGAGAAAACAAGTTTAATAATAATAAAACGCGCCCAGCGTGAGTTTTAAGCCACCGGGTCCAGGACACGAACCGCGGTCGACTACGTGGGAGTCCAGCAACATAGCCATTACGCTAACTGCTGGTTCCCTGTTTTTGTTTTTGAGAGGTTTTTGCTATAGGGCATGTGCGCTCGCCAGACAGACAAAGAGATAAAAAGTGAGAAATCACCCCCCAGGGGGGATGGCCATGCTGCAATCCCTTCTCCTCCATTCTCCTCTTGGGATCTTGGGCACGCATGCACACGCGCCCGGCATAAATTTTAAGCCACCGGGTCCGGGACTCGAACCGTGGTCGACTACGTGGGAGTTCAGCGACATAGCCATTATGTTAACTGCTGGTCCCAATTGGTCTTTTTTTAAAAGAATTATCTATTTATTGGGGCCGGCAGGTGTTGTGATGGTTGAGGGCACTGGACTCCCACATGGCTGATAGTGGTTTAAGTCCCGGACCTGGCAGCTTGCTTTCTCTTTTCCTCTCTGTCTCTTTCTCTCTCTCTTACTCTGTCCCTATCTGGTCAAATTAAAATGAATAACTAAAGTTAAGTAAAATGATTATTTTTAAAAATATAATAATTTATTTATTTCATTCCATTTGTAATCATTATTTTTTTAATTTGACCAGACAGAGCAGAGAGGAGGGGAAAGTGAGAAAGCAACCTGCCAGGTCCAGGACTCAAACTGTGGTCAGCTACGTGGGAATTCATTGCCTTTAACCACCACACTATATGATGGCCCCAGTATTTTCAATCTTAAAACAGTAGCCCCTTGGGGCCGGCAGGTGGCACAGTGGTCAAGGTGCTGAACTCACATTGCTGACTATGGTTTGAGTCTTGGACCTGGTGGCTTGTTTTCTCCTTTCCTATTCTCTTTCTCTCTTTCTCTCTCTTATTCTCTCTGGTCAAGTAAAAATAATAATAAATAAAATAAATAATTATTTTTTTAAAATAGCCCATGTAAACCTTTCACATTAAAAATAATTTGGGATTCTGGGACCAGCAGATGGCATAATGGTTACATCACTGGACTCCCACGTAGTCTACTGCAGTTCAAGTTCTGGACCCATCAGCTTGAAACACACACTGGGTGCATGTGCGTGAATGCTCAAAATTCCAACAGGAGAATGGAGGAAAAGTGATTGTAGCGTGGCCATCTCCCCTGGGGGGGTGACTTCTTGCTTTCTGTCTCTCTCTCTCTCTCTTTCCAGTGAGCACTTGTACCCTAATAGGAAAATAATAATAATAATAATAGTTTGGGTTTCTAATGACATGTCTCCTTTTTACAGAATTGAATGAGAGTGTCACATTGAGTTCCCCAGATAGAATGAATGCTCTTAGTCTCAAGATTGTCCTCCTTGGCAAAATCTATGCTGGCACACCTCGCTTCTTTCCTTTAGGTAAGCAGTAACCTTAGGTTCTTCATTATCTATGATTAGATGCTTTATTATCTATTTTGATAGTTTTCTTCATTGGCACAGAAAAATAATGATCTTCAGAGTGAACTAAAGAGTTTTTCTCACTCTTAGCTCAGCAGTTTAATTCTGCTTCCCCAGAGAAAGACTGTCTCCCTGCGAAGAATAATAGATTTTGTCGATGATTAGTTGATTATGAAACCTTCTCTGACTAACTGTTCAGAGTTTATATAGCCATCTTAGGGTTATACTGATTGACTATGAATTTGTGAAGAGAAAAGAGAAATGTCCAATGTTCTTGTACGTGAGTAATCTACAACTGATGCAGTTAACACTCTAATGAGGGCTTTTAAAAAAAAAATAGCAAATAGTTGTCTTAAAATTCTTTGGCGACAGGCAGGTGGCATGGTGGTTAAGGGCTCTGGACTCCTACATGGCCAGCTGTAGTTTGAGTCCTGGACCTAGTGGCTGGTGGCTTTCTCTCTCTCTCTCGCTCTCTCTCTCTCTCTCTGTCCCTCTCTGGTCAAATCAAAATAATTAAATAGGGGCTGGCAAGTGGCGTGGTGGTTAAAGGCACTGGACTCCCACATGGCCGACCACGGTTCAAGTCTCAGACCTGGTAGCTTGCTTTCTCACTTTCTCTCTCTCTCTCTCTGATCAAACTGAAAAATAATAATAATATTAATAATAAATAAAGTTAAATAAAAATAATTCTTTTTTAAAAATTAAATAAATAAAATTAAATGTTAAAAATAGAGAATAACAGAAATAAATGAGGAGGAACATCCTGGGTGTATGTGTCCTAAAATTCTTTCTTTTTTTTTTTTTGGAGAGGTTTTTCGCTATAGGGCACGTGCGCTTGCCAGACAGAGGGAGATAGAGAGACAGAAAGCGAGAAATCACCCCCCAGTGGGGATGGCCATGCCGCAATCCCTTCTCCGTTCTCCTCTCAGGATCTTGGACACGCACGCACACACGCATGCACATGCGCCCAGCGTGAGTTTTAAGCCACCGGGTCCAGGATGCGAACCGTGATCGACTACATGGGAGTCCAGCAACATAGCCATTACGCTAACTGCTGGTCCCTGTGTACCTAAAATTCTAAGAGGAGTGAAGGAGAAGGGATTGCAGGCTGGCTGTTCCCCCTAGGGAGTGCTTTCTGATTTTCCTTCTCTTTCTCTCTCCCTCTCTCTTTTTCTCTGACAAGCACACACACCTTATAGCAAAAATAAATATCCTAATTTCTGATATTTGTTCCTCTCTAGATTTTATTGTACAGTTCTTAGAGCAGCAAGTTTGTACTTTGAATTGGGATGTGGGCTTTGTAATACAGACGATGCATGAAATTGGAATGCCGTTACCTCGACTGCTAGAAGTTTATGATCACTTGTTCAAATCACGGGTAAGAAAGAAAATTGTTTTTATTATTTAACGAAAGTAACTTTTTCTAGATAGAGAATGGGTATGTTGATTATGTTTGTAAAGTATCTTTTCACATAGTCTAATGCACTTGTGACAGACATTTGCTTTATTAGTTGAGTTTAGGCTTTTGTAACTAGTAAGAGAATTGTTTTGCTATATGTCATGATTAAAATGAAATTCTCTTTGAATATCTTTTAAGTATATATCTTTTTTTAATTAAACAGTTTTTTTTAAAAGATTCATTTCATTTTGTTTGTGTTTTTTTGTTTTGGTTTGGTTTTGGGGTTTTGTTTCTTTTTTTGATAGAGACAGAGAAAGGAAAAGTGAGAAAGCAAGCTACCAGATCTGGAATTCATCGGGACTCAAACCATGGCAGGCCATGTAGGAGTCTAGCACTTCAAACACTACACCACCTGCTGGCCCAATAAATATATATATTTTTACTCTTGGTGTAGAATAAGCTAAACCAAGGTGTGACCTAAAACACACTACGTTAAGAATCATCATTTACTTTAAATTTTAAAAGAATAAAATAATAATGTATTTATTTATTGTAACCTCATCTAGAATGTCAGTGCCTAAAGGCATTTCTCACCACACTGAACCTTACCAGACTATGCATTTTGTCATTTTTTCCCCTTTAAGAGAGAGAGGGAAAGGTGAGAGAGACAGAAATTGGTATGGTACCACCATACAGTGCTTTACACAAGCACTTTCATGTGTGTTTTTCTTTTGAGCCTCCCAATAAGCCTGTGATGGTAATAAGTGGGTAGTAGTAACCCACCGTACATTGCAAAACAACATTAAATAACCCATTCACATCATGTGGCTAGTATTGACTAGTGAGGCCTATGAATAAAGGTCCTGTGACTGCTAATTTGGTCTCTTTTTATGTCCTTAGGCTGTCTGTATAGATTCAAAGTAAAAGTGATATCACAACCCATAGAAAGAGAGATTTTTTTTTCTTACCACAGGTTCCTAAGCAGGACATTTACATGGTCTACACAGTGGAGTGATATACCGTATACCTTCTGGGTTTTTTTGGGGGGGGAGAGTAGTTTTTGCTATAGGGTGTGTGCGCTCTCCAGAAAGACAGAGACAGAAAGTGAGAAATCATCCCCCAGGGGGAACGGCCACACTGCAGTCCCTTCTCCTTCATTCTCCTCTCAGGATCTTGGGCACACACGCACACATGCCGAGCGTGAGTTTAAGCCACCAAGTCCAGGACTCGAACTGTGGTCGGCTACATGGGAGTCCAGCGATATAGCCATTACGCCAACTGCTGGTCCCAATATACCTCCTAAGTAATACCAAAATACAGTTTTTAATGTCATTCAAACTATTACCATAAACAGATACGCAGTTTAGTAACCACAAAATATTTAATGCTTTCCAAAATTATGCTTGGGGACCAGCAGGTAGCGTAATGGCTGTCACTGAACTCCCATGTAACCGACTGCGGTTCGAGTCCTGGACCCGGTGGCTTAAACTCACACTGGGTGCACGTGCGTGCGTGCCCAAGATCCCGAGAGGAGAATGGAGGAGAAGGGATTGTGGCATGGCCATCCCTCCTGGTGGGTGATTTCTTGCTTTCTCTCTCTCTCTGTCTCTCTCTGTCTTTCTGGCGAGCATATGCACCCTATAGCACAAACCTCTCAAAAAAAAATTATGCTTGGACCCTGATGACCACTTTAATTTACATAAATGATTGAAAAATTAATTAACATATTTTGCATAACAACTTGTAATGATATTTCTCTGTAGGATCCATTCTGGAGCAGAATGAAGAAGCCACTGCACCTTTTGGATTGTATACATGTACTATTGACAAGATACGTTGAGAATCCTAGCCAAGTTTTAAATTGTGAGAGGTAACTATGAATTAAATATAGTATTCTAGCAGGAGCTTTTTAAGTGCTTCTGATAGATATCTGGGTAACACATTCAGAGAGAATCAAAAGAATATGAGGATTATAAAGAATAAGGATTTAAGCTCTGGTGAACATTAGCAATAACTGTTATAAATCATATATGAAAGGTAGGAATTTTTTCCATTTTTCAACCTTTGTTTTAAATCCTGTTTAATAATTTATTAATCACTTCTAAACTCCTGCTTTGGATTAGTGACCTAGGACCAAAACATTTCACTTAGGTCTTTGTGTTGTTATTGGCCATTTCAAGGGATAGTCTTTTTTTTTTTTTTTTTTTTTTTTTTTTTATGGGTTTTT